>NW_020217379.1:1748-13827 GCF_003070985.1 Temnothorax curvispinosus | reverse complement strand
CCCCCAACATTTGTCTAAGGCGGGGGGTGTTACGTCCTGTTGACTCCACGATTTCCTTCTTTCGTGGAATCACTCATCTCATCACACAAAACAGACGGAAACCATAAAATAGCGACTATCAATTGACGAAGCGGATGTACTCCAACTGTCATCGCTCATTAAATGGTAAATGACGAAACCTTCCAGAAGACTCGAACCTAATAAAATAGGCAAATTATAGACTTGTTTATCGCATTCCATCTAATTCCACGAAATGAAGCACGAAATTTCAATTATCTCGAAATTTCGTGGCAAAGGGCGCAATAAATTAAAAACGCCATAAGGATCTGGGTGACTTCTCGGGTCACGGAAGGGCTGATCTCACGCTTTTCCGTGAAACGCAGATTTGACCTAAGACCCACGCCTCGCGGCGATTGATAAAATTAAGACTCTGGAAGGGACTGTCAAAGGGCAAGATGATAACGTACTCGCCAATGAATAGCCGCTAAGTAAAAACTGCTCATAGGCAATGACGATTTTTGGGGAAACTCGGCACGGGATAGGCAGAAATTGAAACATACGTCACGATCAGAAGAGAACTCCACCCAATCAAATCGGATTAGAACATAATCCCGCCTCCTTAATTTTGTATAAAAATCGCGACTTTGCGCACTTGGAGTCACTTCTGATCCAGTCCGAGACGTCTTAAAATTATATTTACCAGCCGTACTTGTCAACTATCATCCAGCTGTATTCCTCAAGTGAAACTAGATTTCTGTCGCGTTGCGAGTCGATTCTGTGCGCGGCAAGACACATCACAGAACCGAGCCAAACCTACCTCCGGAAGAAACCGGCGCAATCACCTCAGAGATTCCCCGATCACAGCCGTCAACAGTAAGTCCGAGATACCCGCTCGGTTATCTACATACACCTCTACAGTATACATATATATATATGTGTGAATACCATACACGAGAACACGTATATATATTTATATATATAAGTATAAAATCGTCTTTAAATCTCCCTCTTTTTTTTTGAAATCAAAATCATAAAATAATTTTAATGAAGTCGAAAATTCACCGCCGCAAGTTCTTGGGGATAATTATCCGCAATCGGCTATTTCGGAACAGGCGCGGCCGCATAGTGGAGCGACAGCTCCTAGCCTCATTTTTAAGACGCGAACGGTCTCCGCATATCGAACTCGCTATCCCCGATTCTCCCTCTTCCCGATCTCCCTCATCTGCCCGTTGTTCCCTTGCGTATCGGGTGTTCCCCGATACCCCAGAATTTTCCCCCCTTTTTGAACCTTCCTACTCTCCAGTTCCTTCCGAGGAACTTGCGGAGTTCCGGGAGAGATCACCCTGCAATTTCTCCCCTGTTCCTTTCGACGGAATTCCTTCCCCCTCTAGTTCCACCACCCTCTATCGTGACAAATCATCCTCTCCCTCCTTTTCCGACTCAAGTATCGAAGTACTTGAGGAATCCTCCCCGCGTTCCTCATCCCCTACTATAGAAATAGTATATGAATGTATAAATTTATAACTATCCGTTAATCAATCATTGCCCATATCAATCATATCGTAATCATAGCCTCTTACGTAATCATAAATTTATAACTATTTCTCTAGAATAAATTTAAATATTTTATTCCAATAACTATGTTACCAAATTAATGTTCGAACCCTCGTTTTTATTCACACATACATAGACAGCACTTATTCTTCCCAATCTACTCACCAAATGTATCGTTGGCGAACAGAATATCGATCCTTATGAAAATCCTCCCCGATCTTCCGAATTTGTACCAGGACGAATGTCAACACACACACACACACACACACCACACTTCCACGAATTATTATATACAACGTATATTACAATAATGATTCTTTAATTTGTAATAATATTTGTTCTATTCCTTTACAATAAATGTTGTAATTATTTGATTAAAATAAACTCAATGTTTACTCATTTATAAATAAAACCTCGCCCCTCACTACCTCTCTAAATCGCACAAGGTCCGATCCCCGGTAATAGGGATATTATCCTTGACCGAAAACAGGACCGCGAGTGCACGAAAACTCTCAGTAGGCGTAATAGCGTCCCTTCTGGACGTTGACCCACGACTAGAGTTTTCCCGAAAAGTGCATTCGACTCGAGGCACGCGCCCTTTCAGGGTGAACCCGAGATACCACAGAGATCTCGTTACGTCTTCCTTTACCCCTTCCCTCGGATAGCCTTTTTTTCGCTATCCGTCGAACCAATGTACCTAAATTCCGGGGTCCTGACGTAACACCGTCTAGTGTTTATAAAATCTAGCAGCCTGTCATTGGCGCTCGCCTTTGTAACGCGCGACGCCATAGCCGAATGGCGCCGCGAAACACCGATAAGCGGCAATTCCTACGAAGAAAAGTGAAAAGGACCGCGGTGTCACGCTAGTCGCAGGTCGTAAATTATAGCAGCCTGCCATAGGCGCTCGCTCGCATTTGATAAGTGTAAAATGATATCTGTTTATAAATACTATCGGCCGAACATCGACGCGAGGCTGCATTTGTTTATCGAACATGTCCCGACGCGCTCGCCTAATCCCCCCCCTTCCCCAACCCTATGCTAGAAACGCAGATCACCCCCCCCCCCCCACCCTATGGTGGGAACCGAGACCCCCCCCCCCCCGCCGCACCTCTTCGGAAGACGGCGGTACTAGAGTCCCCCCCCCGCCAGGCAGATCCCGCGGCCGCGAGTCTTTCCCCCCGCCCCTCACCCCCCCTGAGATCCCTGATATAGAAGTCTCATATCTTTCCTACTTAGAGATACTTTAAATTTGCAAACGAGTGCAATTTTGAAATCGTTTGTACCTGATTGTACCGCTGTTAATTTTGTTTTTAAGGAAGTGATTGTACCGGATTTTAAAAATAAGATAAGAGCTATCAAAAGCACATTGCTTGTTTATTGGTTAGAGCGCCAGATTTGTAGTCCGGGAAACCGGGTTCGAATATTGCTAGGCTACTAAAAAATTTTCAGCAAAATCTCAGACCCCGCAATCTTGCTAAAAAAATATTCCTAAATGGAATACTGGATTTCGTCTTTCGGGAAAAACGTTAAACCGTTGGTCTAAAAAAAAAATGATAATGGATGAACGAGTTGCACATTAGATTGTAAAACCCAACCGTGAAATGCAACAAAAATCAGAATTTTTTTGTAACAGCTATCTTCGCCGTTTTTAGAGATACTTTAAATCTGCAAACGAGTGCAATTTTGAAATCGTTTGTACTTGATTGTACCGCCGTTAATTTCGTTTTTAAGGAAGTGATTGTACCGGATTTTTAAAATGAGATAAAAGCTATCAAAAGGACATTGCTTGTTTATTGGTTAGAGCGCCAGATTTGTAGTCCGGGAAACCGGGTTCGAATATCGCTAGGCTACTGAAAATTTTTCAGCAAAAACTCAGAACCCGCAATCTTGCTAAGAAAAATATTCCTAAGTGGAATACTGGGTTCCGTCCTTTGGGAGAGACGTTAAACCGTTGGTCTAAAGAAGAATGATAATGGATGAACGAGTTGCACATTAGATTGTAAAACCCAACGGTGAAATGCAAAAAATTCAGATTTTTCGTGTAACAGCTATCTTCGCCGTTTTTAGAGATATTTTAAATCTGCATACGAGTGCAGTTTTAAAATCGTTTGTACTTGATTGTACTGCCGTTAATTTCGTTTTTCAGGAAGTGATTGTACCGGACTTTCAAAATAAGATAAGAGCTATCAAGAAGACATTGCTGGTTTATTGGTTAAAGCGCCAGATTTGTAGTCCGGGAAACTGAGTTCGAATATCGCTAGGCTACTAAAAATTTTTCAGCAAAAACTCAGACCCCGCAATCTTGCTAAGAAAAATATTCTTAAGTGGAAACTGGGTTCCGTCTTTTGAGAGAGACGTTAAACCGTTGGTCTAAAGAAGAATGTTAATGAATGAACGAGTTGCATAGTAGATTGTAAAACCCAACGGATCTTCGCCGTTTTTAGAGATATTTTAAATCTGCAAACGAGTGTGTAGGGAGCAGCATATCTGTCTCTCTTCTGATTGGTCAGCTCCTTCTCCTGCGCTAGCAAGAGAGGTTGAGAGTTACAAGTTTGGCAGAACTGAGTTTCGACGACCGTTAGAATTGTACTGACTCTCGTGGCTGTTGCGTGGTCTGAATAAAGTATTATATTATCAGCATTAATCGTGTGTGCAATTATTCCTCGATACCTCTCGTCAAGACGTCGGTAGTAGGCCGACACCCGGAGGCATAATCGACCTCCTGCGGTACCAAATACCTACATTGGTGACCCCGACTGAAAAACATGCAACGGTTCTTGCACAAATTGCTACCGGAAGCCCGAGTCAGAGATAAATCCTCGTGTGGACCAGTTTTCCCCGAGGAACGGACGCAGAAGTAGCGGATCGAATTACCCGCAACCGCAAGGTACATTCTTATGCCTGCGTTCCTGGTTGTTAGTTGCCCACGCTGCGGCCTGCCAGCCTTGCCGCGCCGAAACATTTTTCGGGCGGCCATTTTTCTTGCCGCGCTTTTTGCACGAGGCACGAGGCGTGCACGTGAGACCCCACCGGCGCGGCGCCCGGGTGGCCACAGCGGTTCTGCCGTCTTGTTACCACGACCATCCCTTGGTGTGCGTCTGGCCCTTTTCCGCCGCCGCCGTTACCGCCTTCTCCTGATGGTGTGCGACCGGTTTTTCTTCGCCGATGCCACGGATTGACAACGTCGCTGTCGCCTCATCGATTTGATTAAGTGAAGCCAACGACACCGGCGCCTTGGATTCCGTCGTCGTTGAGACATTTAATGCGTGACGCCAACGTCTCCGGCGCCTTGGGTCCCATCGTCACCGGGGCTTTGGATTCTACCCAGACTACAGTAATTAAACGAAGGATAGTAATCCGCCCCGCGCCGTCATTTCTTAACACTTGTGTCGTTTATATCGTTTATATCGTTTAACGCCCATGTCGCTTATATTATTCAACGCTCATGTTGTTTATGCTGTTTATCGCTCTCGTTTTGCTAGTAGCTTACTATAAATTTAAAACAATGTCGAACGCGGCTCTTCAAACCCGCGCAGAGGCAGCTGAAGCCCAGCTAAACGCTCAGGGCCCCGATACAGTCACCTCGGACGCGATTGATGATAATATTTTAATTCCGTGTATAGATAACCTATGGGTTCCCAAGCTTCCCCCGTTTTCACAAGTTGACCCAGAATTGTGGTTCATCCAGGCTGAGATTCTCATGAGAAATTCTAGGATCACTACAGAGTCCACTAAAGCCGATACCGTTCTCGCTGCACTCAATGCCGAAGTATTGGGATTCGTAAAGGACATAATTACTTTAAACCCTTCCCCAACGGATATTTATGAGCAGATTAAAGCTCGAATTATTGCGGCATATGCACCTTCGGTCGAAACAAAATTGCGAAAACTTTTAACGGGACAAGTCGGGACCGACGGAAAACCTTCATTAATCTTTAGTCGACTGCGCAGTCTTAATGACGGGAACTTAGATGATAATGTAATAAAATCAATTTTTTTGGACCATCTACCACCCAAACCCCGCGCGATCCTTGTAGCTTTAGCCGACGTTACCGATCTCAACCGTCTTGCCGAGGCCGCCGACCGAATAGCTGAGAGCAATATCGGAGGCGAATCTTACGCGTCCGCCGTAAACAAGGGAAATACACCCCCTCCCGCAAAAATTGAGATTCAACAACTCATCGAAAGAATGGAGAAGATAGATAATATGATGGCTTTATTTTAAAAAAAATTAAATTCGCGCTCGCGTCCGCGATCCAACCTCCGCTCCGTGAAAGATCCAAAAAACTAAAACAGCCTTTCCGTTCGGAGACGGCAAGGGCCTTCAAATTTCTAACCGTCTCCACGTCCGTGATCGTACCAGTGGCCAAATGTTCCTTGTCGATACAGGCGCGGATATCTCTCTTGTACCCGCTATCGATAAGATCAAGGGAAGGCCTTCCGAATTAAAGCTCTTCGCAGCAAATGATACGCGTATCGACACGTTCGGGGAATCTCTTCGTGAGCTTGACCTCGGTTTAAGACGACCAATTCGATGGAATTTTTGCATTGCCGCAGTTCCGTACCCCATCATTGGCGCCGACTTACTATCGCATTACGGATTAATAGTAGATTTAAAGCGACGACGTCTTATGGATTCCACTACTGGGTTATATACCCTCGCGATTAAAAAACCAGCCCCGATACATTCGATTAATACGATTAAATCTTCCTCTGAGTTTTCTAAAATACTCAAGGAATTTCCGCAAATAACAGGAGCCCTTCCCCTCGCCCCGCCGTCCAATTGTGACGTGTTTCATCATATTATCACCACCGGCCCTCCAGTCGTTTCGCGCGCTAGGCGCTTTCCTCCTGATAAACTCAAAGCCGCAAAGGCCGAGATTAGAGCTTTAGTCGAAGCAGGCATTTGCCGCCCCTCTAGCAGTCCATGCGCCAGCCCCATTCATTTAGTCCGTAAAAAAGACGGTACCTGGCGGGTGTGCGGCGATTACCGCGGTGTAAATGCAATCACGCGACCGGATAGATACCCCACCCCCCACCTGCATGACTGCTCCGTTAATCTACATGGTAAAACAATCTTTTCATCCCTCGACTTATATAAAGCCTATAATCAGATTCCAATGGCCCCTGAGGACATTGAGAAAACAGCTATCATAACTCTTTTCGGGTTATTTGAATACTTAATTATGACCTTTGGCCTTCGTAACGCCGGTCAATCTTTTCAACGATATATAAATCGCGCCTTAGGCGATCTAGATTTTGTTTTCATTTATATGGATGATATCCTAAAGGTCGGTCCAGAATGAGTTGCAAACGCCTCGTTGCCAGTTGCAAAGGATGGCAACTACTAGTTGCAAAGTGCTATTTCCGGTTGCAAGAGACAGTTGCGGTTGCCGAACGAGAATTGCCCAACTTTTAACTTCTTGGCGACTGCAACTGGCAATCTCAACATCTCAGCCAATCAAGTATCGAGTTCAGGAAGGGCGCGAAAAGTGAAGACACGAGTACCACAGATAAAGGTTATGTGTGATACAAATGGTGTAATGTAATTTTTGGTAGATATCTTAGCATTTCGTTATTTGTACAAAGCAAAATGGATATTGAAGAGCAAAACGAGTTGGATATGTTTGAAGAAGTTGGAGAAAATTGGGATGAATCCGATATACGATCACTAATTGCACACGTAAAAGCAAATCAATTCCTAGTTAATAAAAGTGAAAGAGATTTCAAGAATAAAGAAAAAAAAGATGATGCTTGGAAAATAATTGCAATGTTACTCAATAAATCAGATATGTTTTTTATGTACCGTCTTTGTGTAAAATTAGAGGTTACTTTTAATCTATAACCTCAATATAGTAGCCTCAAAGCTGTCAGACACCAAATAATTTTATTTATTTCTTGTTGTGTTTACACTATTATTTCATTAAACTTCGATTAATTGGCAAAAATAGCCAATATTATCTGACTATTCCGCTAGCTAATCATGGATTAATTAATTGAAATTGGTTAAAATCAATTATTATACATATCTTTATTCAACTTTTAATTTCAGAGACAGAAGGACAAAAGAAATGGAAATCATTGAGAACTGTATTCAGTCGCAAATTGGGGCAGTTAAAGCAGAAAATGCCAAGTGGGAGCGGAACTGATGCAAAAGGAAAAATATCACAAATTGAGTGGGAGTACTGGGGTGATATGCAATTTCTTATACCACATATACGTCACAAGTAAATTACAAATGATATCATTTATAGAAGATATATTCATTTTCTTATTCATAATTGTATGCACTTATATGATGTTTGAAGTATGATTAATATTTTCATTCCTGTTTTATTGTCTCAGATTAAACAGAACATCAAATTTTCATAACAAACAACTTCAAATCTCTCCTGCGTTTTTGGGTTCTCCTTCAAACTTAGCTTCTCCTTCAAACTTGGCTTCTCCTTCAAACAGTGGAAATTCGGTTCTTAAATCAGCCAGAGAAACAGATAAAAACACAATCAAATGTACTGCAATTGAATCATTGCCTTTGCAGAATGCAGACTTTATATTACTTGAAAATCCAAGTATATAATATATATTCAAAAATATTTCAGTTATAATTGTTTTCAATTAATTTAATCTACATGTTACATTTAAATTTGCAGGTTCTGCATCGCTCCTCACACAAACACCAAGTAGTGAAATAACAGTGGTTTCTACAAATGATTCTTCACATCTTGAAACATTGTCATCAAGCAGCTGTGAACAAATAAAATCTATGTCTACTAACGAAAGTGAAAGTAAGAAATATTCATCTAGCATGAAGTCTAAACGCAAAGTTCCTACAACAGATAAATTTTACACGAAAAGGAAGAAGGAACTTGAATCTTGCTCAGCTCGTATGTCAGAAGCATTTGATTGTATGAAGGAAACACTTACCGCAGTAACACAATCCTTGAAAGAGCCAAGTGGAAGTGATGATCTTCAATATTTTGCTTGTCTTCTGCCTATATTTAAGAATCTAAATGATGACCAAAAAACTGAATGTCTACAGACATTGCTGAATGCTATGATAGAATTTGGAAAAAAAAACAAGCATTAATTAAAAGAATGAAGGAATAATTAATATTTGACTTGTAAGGGGTAAAGGATGGGTCGAGCCGGTCACGTTTCTTAATACGTATATTTTTAGTACATAAGGATATCACAACGGGCTGAATCGTAACTCAAAGGAAACATACTTCATAAAATACATAACTTCATAAACCGTAAGACATAACTTCATAAATCGTAAAACATAAATCGTAACCCATAAAGAACGACTTAATGCGTGCCCTCCTCAAAAACGACTGACTCGTCCACGCTCGCGCCAGAACGATCCTCTCTCCTTCTCTAACTCGCGGTGTCTGTCTAACAGTCGACAGTCGACAGACGATACCCGCCCCGCCTCCGCCGTCACCTCATCTCGCGTCTCTTACAGTTCGGGCATCCTGACAATATGGTCGTCCCGACCATGCTCGTCATCTGAATCATGTTCACATCCGTCTTGATTTTGACGACCATGCTCGTCATCCGAACCATGTTCACATTTGTCTTGACTCTCTATTCGTCTGATCCATGGCTTTAATCGATCTGGTCCGAATACGCCAGTAAAAGGTCGCTGGGTCAATTGAAACCCTTCTATGTCTCTGATTACATATCTATCACGGTCTAATACCGATTCTACAACATACGGTCCTTTGTGTTTAGGAGTTAATTTTTGGTTAATGCCAGGCGTGGTGATAACATTTTTCACCATTACATAATCACCAATCCTGTACGCATTCGGTTCCTTATGTTTCGCATCATATATTCGCTTGTTATATTCTTGCATTGCCCGGTTCTTTACAATAGCTTTTTCCCTAAGATCGCTTCGACTTACATCTAAATCTTGAATTGCACGGAAATATTCCCTAAGATCATCGTCCGTAAGACCATATTGTTCGCTACCGAATAATAATAAACTAGGAGTAGTGCCTATAGCCTTATGTAACGTGTTATTCAAAGAGAATTGACTTTTGAAAATAAAATCAGTCCATGTTCCTTCGGACGATAATTTGGACAGAATGGATCTCAGAAATCTGTTAACCCGCTCTACTTGTCCGTTGCTTCGGGGGCTAGCAGTGGCTATCTTAACATGTTCAACATTCAGTTGCGACAGATAGTGGGCTAATTCGTCAGACATCAAAGAACTACCGCGATCTGAGACGATACGGCGGCATATTCCAAAATGATGGAAGTACTCTTTAAGACAAGCAATTACTTCTCTTGCTGTAGTTGACTTAACAGGATATAGTACAGTATATTTCGTGAAAGCGTCGATTACAATAAAAATGTGCTTACACCCGAATCCCGCTTTTTCAAGTGGTCCGTAATGATCGACGTGTAATGTTTCAAAAGGTCTAGTACCTTTTTCGTAAATATAAAGTTTACCTTCGACCTTTCCGGTTGGTACCGAATACGTTAAACACTTAACGCAATTAGAAATGTAATCTTTCACACGCGCTCGCATCCCCGGAAACCAATATGTTTTGTCAATTAGATCAATCGTCTTTTCGAGCCCAACGTGACCTACTTCATCATGACATGTTTGTATCACATCATTAGTCATTGTCTCCGGCACGTAGAAAAAGATTTCGCCATCGCGTTTCCGATACACAACGCCGTTTCGCAGTTCGAACCTATCACTTTCTCGAATCTCCAGTTCTTCATGAATTTTTCTGATTAACAGGTCTTGCAATTGTTTATATACTAAAATCTGGTCAAAAGAGAGTGGTTCGATTATCAAAACATTGCGACTCAACGCATCGACGTGTCGCATACGATCCGCTGTACGATGCTCAATCTTATAATTATAATTCTGCAAAATCATACACCATCTACTGATACGTGGATTAATGTCTTTTTTACGTAAAGCTAATTGGACGGCGCTGCAGTCCGTCACCACTACAAAGGGTATGCCTTGCAAGTATACTCTAAATCTTTCAAGGGCGTAAACTATAGCCAAAGTCTCAAGTTCAAAGCTGTGGTAGCGACTCTCAGCAGCCGTCGTGCGTCGGCTAAAGTACATAACAGGGTGCATGTGACCGTCCTGTTGTTGTTGCATTAATACAGCACCATATCCGTAAGAGCTAGCGTCCGTATGTAGTTCAGTAGATGCCGTATGATTGTATAAAGCCAATAGCGGACGACTAGTCAATTTCTCTTGTAACGTCTCAAATGCGCACAGTTCCTTTTCGCCAAATGTGAAGGGTACATCCTTTTTTGTGAGGTCATACAAAGGCTTCGCAATCTGCGCATAATTTGCTATGAATTTACGGAAATAGCTAGTCAGACCTAGAAATCCCTGTACTTGATTTACAGTTCTCGGCGTCCGAAACCTTTGTACAGCCTCCACATTGGACTTGTTCAACGTAACACCATTTCCGGAAATGTTATATCCAAGATATTCTGTTTCTCGCTTCAAGAATTTACACTTACTAAGATTTAATTCCAGGCCATACTGCGCCAACAAACATAAGACTTCCTTAAGAATCTCTAAATTATCTTCAGTCGTAACTGTTGCAATCATAATATCATCTAAATATAACTGTATTTTTCTTAATTTAAGTAACCGTTCAAACAACTGATTAAGGCATCTTTGGAATGCTGCAGGGGCATTGGCCAATCCGAAAGGTAGCATTTTATACTCATACTGGCCATCCGGAGTAACAAATGAAGTAAACTTAATCGAGTTCTCAGCAATCGGGATATGATGGAATCCATCTTTCAAGTCGAGAGTAGTGAAATATAATTTACCGGACAATTGATCAATTTGATCTTCCACCAATGGGATGGGATATCTGTCTTTTATTGTAATTTTATTAAGAGCTCGATAATCAACGCACATTCGATACTTGCCGTCTTTTTTCTTGACGAGAACGATTGGACTGCAAAAGTTAGAATTGCTAGGCCTAATAATTCCCCTCTGCAGCAAACCATCTACAATGTTCCTTACTTCTGTTCGTTCACTCCATGAAAGTCGTCTAGGCGTGAAATAAAACGACTTACTCGCGTCCGTTAATTGTATCTCGAATTCCCATGGAATATTTTCAGCCTCCTCCGCAGGGTGAATATAAGTGCTCAATAACTCAAATAGTTTTTCCTTAATCTCGTAGGGGAGTGATGAATCCAAATTATCGGAAACGATGTCCAATGGATTGGTGTGTTCTATAGCTTCAATATCTATATATATAAGTACCGTCCGTCTGTCTGTCTGTCTGTATGTACGCGAACTACTCATTCGTTAGTGGACCGAATTTTTACCAAAAGTATATGAAATAGGGGTAGAATTTCCCGGGGATGAAAATGTCGTGGCCATTTTTTTGCTACCGATTTTCTGGAAACCGATTTTTCTAATTCTTCTAATTTTTCGGGAAATAATTGACTAAATTTAAAAGAATTATATATGAAACAGGGGTAGAATTTCCCGGGGAGTGCCATAAAGTGTATAGTTTTTTGT
>NW_020217379.1:0-1738 GCF_003070985.1 Temnothorax curvispinosus | reverse complement strand
CCATAAAGTGTATAGTTTTTTGTTAACAACCTTTTAGAAACTAATTTCTTTAATTTTTTTTAGAGGACGTCTGTCTATCTGTCTGTCTGACCGCGAACTACTCATTCGTTAGTGGACCGAATTTTTATCAAGGGTACATGAAATAGGGGTAGAATTTTCCGGGGAGTGCCATAAAATGTATAGTTTTTTGTTACCAATTTTTTGGAAACCGATTTTTCCAATTTTTCTAATTTTTCGAGAAATAATCGATCGAATTTAAAAGAATTATATATGAAACAGAGGTAGAATTTTCCGGGGAATGCTATAAAGTGTATAATTTTTTGTTACCGATCTTTTTGGAAACCGGTTACAAAATTTTTCCAATTTTTCGGAAATTAATTGACCGAATCTTAAAAAATTATATGAAGTAGGGGTAGAATTTCCCGGAGATTGCCATAAAATATATAATTTTTTGTTACCGATTTTTGGGGAAATCGGTATCAGAAAATTTTCCAATTTTTCGGAAATTAATTAACCGAATTTCAAACAATTGTATATGAAGTAGAGGTAGAATTTTCTGGGGAGTGCTATAAAGTGTATTTTTATCAAGGGTACATGAAATAGGGGTAGAATTTCCCGGGGAGTGCCATAAAGTGTATAGTTTTTCGTTACCGATTTTCTGGAAACCGATTTTTCTAATTTTTCTAATTTTTCGGGAAATAATCGACCGAATTTAAAAGAATTATATATGGAACAGAGGTAGAATTTTCCGGGGAGTGCTATAAAATGTATAATTTTTTGTTACCGATTTTTTTGGAAACCGGTTACAAATTTTTTGAAATTTTTTGGGAATTAATTGACCAAATCTTAAAGAATTATATATGAAATAGCAGTCATGTCAAAATTTTTTTAATTGTTGGAGGATAAGTTATTTTTTATTAATGGATAATTTGTCATTAATGAATTGATTTTCTTGAAACCGGTTACAAAGTTTTTCTAATTTTTTTAAAAAAATTTTTGATTTTTGTTTAAAAAAATGTAGGTACGTGATTGTTCTAATTTCCTCAAATTTTGAGATAAAAAATAGCTAAATTTTTTTAAAGATAATTTTTCGTTATTTTCTTAAAAACAATGCCTAAATTTTTCTAATTTTTCGGGGATGGCAAAGATGTGTATAATTTTTCATAATCAATTTTTTGGAAACCGGTTTCAAAATTTTCTAATTTTTTTAGGATGGCTACGATGAGTTTATAGAAAAATTGCTAATAATAAAAAAGTTTCCGATTTCTGCTCCAATTTCCGTAAATTTTGAGATATCAAGCTAAATTTTTTTTATGGATAATTTTTATAGATAATTTTTCGTTACCGATTTTTGTGAAAACCGGTTACAAAATTTTTCAAATTTCTCAGGAATTAATTGATCGAATTTTAAAGAATTGTATATGAAATAAAGGTAGAATTTCCTGGGGTTTGCTATAAAGTGTATAATTTTTTGTTACCGATTTTTTTGGGAACCGGTTACAAAATTTTTCCAATTTTTCGGGAATTAATTAACCAAATCTTAAAGAATTATATATGAAATAGGAGTCAAAATTTTTTTAATTTTTGGAGGATAAGTTTATTTTTTTATTAATGGATAATTTTTCATTAAGAATTAATTTTCTTGAAATCTTTCTAAGTTTTTGATTATTTCGAAAAAAGAAATAAAATAAAAGAAAATAAAAGAGAGTTAATAATGGTGGATCAACGGAGGGTAAAA
>NW_020217378.1:0-8773 GCF_003070985.1 Temnothorax curvispinosus | reverse complement strand
CTTCATTTCCGAACGTATCATAAAGAAGTTACATTTGTCAATCATTCCACATTCGGCGCAATTAACGCAATGAATACTGTATCGAAAGGCTTAGTACAGATCATCATACAATCAACGCACGACGATTTTAGCAAGAGCTTGACATGCTTGACGATACCAGCCGTGGCAGATTTGATTCCTTCCGAGGTTTTTCCGCAAAGCGCAATTAAATTACCTCGAAATATCCGATTGGCGGATCCAGAATTTCATTTACCGCGCGCCGTTGACTTGTTGATAGGTTCCGGCGCGACATTATCATTATTATCTATCGGACAAATTAATTTATCACATTAAAAAGCATGACTTATATTTGCAAAAAACACGCTTGGGCTGAGCGGTTGCAGGGAGTGTGGCACCGCAATTATCATTAAAAAATGAAACATGCTATTTAACAAAATTAGAGTCGCAATTAAATAAGTTCTGGATGCTCGAGGAGATTACGACGAATAAACTGAGATCAAAGGAGGAAGATCGATGTGAAACACATTTTTTGAACACAGTCTCTCGCGACAATCTCGGACGCTATACGGTTCGTTTACCGTTTCGCGAAACGAACAAGCGTCTCGGCGACTCGCGAACAGTTGCATTTAAACGCTTATTAACGTTGGAGCGAAAGTTCAACGCCAATCAGATTTTGAGGAACGAATACACGCGAATCGTCGATGAATACTTAAAATTAAATTATATGTCCGTAATTAATAGAAGATGTCGACGAAGACGGTTATTACATGCCCCATCACGCCATAATTAAAGAATCCAGCAATACTACAAAGATGCGAATAATATTTGATGCGTCAGCAAAAACGAGTAATAACATCTCTCTCAACGATATACTTATGGTGGGTCCTACGATCCAAAATAAATTATTCTTTCACTTAATTTGTTTCCGCACATATAGATTTGTCATCAGTGCTGACATTGAAAAAATGTACTTACAAGTGCTACTACACCCGGATGACAAACGGTTTCAACGCATTCTTTGGCGTAAGAACAATAAAATTCAAATACTTCGATTCAATACACTCACATTCGGTGTCTCATCCTCGCCGTTTCTCGCAACTCGCGTCCTTCACAAATTAGCCGATGACGAACGTCATGTGTTTCCTAGAGCGGCAGAAATTCTTAAGGAACATCTACATCGGTCAGCTGTCCGCCACGTGCGCGCGACCGTACATACGCTACACGAATAGTATGACGGGAGGCGCGCGGCGCGCAGCACGGATAGTAGCATAATATCGATCGGCGCGCGGCTTGAGTATCGATCGGCGGGATAGTTCGGCGCGCACCGCTGCGCAGCGTATCTCTCTCGTAAGTAAGGTTCGACATTGATCCCTATATAAAGGGCAGCTCAGCGGGGCCCCCCAGCGATTTTCGAGAGCGCCAGTCAGGGCGTGCTACCTATCGGGGCCCCTGACATAATTCTCTTTTTGGTACGAAGTGTTGCTCTACTCTGGGCCTTCGTAATTACCTGCTTGGCAGGGCGATAACTACGGTGAAGAGTCAACCGACACCCTGCCGCGGAAAGATTTCCGGGGTCGTCGCGACCCAGCCCGTCGGGCGACTCCATATCCGGCTCCTGAGACCAAGGCGCTGCCTCCTCCTGTGAACCCGACTCCGGCTCCTGAGATCAAGACGCTGCCTCCTCTTACTACGGCCTCAGCTCCAGCTCCTGTTCCTGTGAACCCGACTCCTGTTCCTGTGATCAAGACGAAGGATCGCATCCTGATCACCAAGGTAGAAACTCTACCTCCTAGGAGACGTTTCCAGCAGAGCAAGTCCAAGACGAAGTGGAGATTCACCCCGATTGCCAAGTGGGGTCATACTGACCCAGCAACACAGAAATCGGTGGAAATCAAATCGTCCATTCCAAGTCCGACTCCAGTCCTACCGAGCCCTACACCAGCTCCTGTTCCTGAGGCTACGACGCGGGATCCGATCCTAACGTCTAAGGTAGAAACCTTCCTACCTTGGAAGCTCGTACCCATCTCTGTTCCGGCTCCCGAGAACATACCAGCTCCTGAGATCCAGGCGAGGGACTCTATACCAATCTCCAGGATAGAAACCTTCCTACCGTGGAAACTCTATCCAATCGACGTTCCACCACGAGCTCCACGTGTCCGACGCCCACGTGTCCCTCTTCATCCTGTCGATCCGGAGAACTCTGTGGCAACTCAGACAGACCACATTTTCAAGACGCCTACACGACCACGATTCCTGCAGACCCGACTGAGTCCCATTCCGTCCACTCCGAAAGACCTGGTGGTCCCGCGAGAGATTATCTTTGAGAAGAAGAAATCCATCATCAAGCAATTATTTAAAGAACAGTAATGCACATATAACTTACACCAACACACACGACCATCTACACATCCATATAGAAGATATAATTATTTTGTACATAGAGCATGAATAAACCTAGCGAGATTATACCCAATTGAACATTTCGTTATTTGTGGGAACGACGCACCTTAACCTAATCCTAACCTACAACCCCCACACGTAGATGATCTGTTGTCCGGAGCAGATAGCATTATCGAAGCCCGCGCGAGCAATCAGAAATGAGTTAATTGCGTTACTCTCGCGTGGTGGCTTCACCATAAGGCAATGGGCGTCTAATGATGAACGCATCATTAATGACCTCGCGACTAGTGCATTACACGCAAACTTTATATTCGATAAAGATCGTTCCTTAAAAACACTCGGCATAACGTGGAACGCGCAAGACGATCAAATACGCTATTATGCTCGAAATATTAAGATAGAACGGTTGACGAAACGAAATATATTATCGGAGCTTTCAAAGATATTCGATCCGTTGGGTTTAAATTATTAAGTCCCGTCGTGTTATACGCTAAAAAACTAATGCAGGATTTGTGGCGATGTCAAGCAAAGTGGGACGAATCCGTTCCACAAGACATACACGCAATCTGGCTAGAGTTCGCTCGACAATTTGAAGTGATAAATTAAATTTCTTTTGACCGAAAATTATTATTAGATGACTATCAAAATGTTCAACTCCACGGTTTCTGTGACGCTAGTAATATCGGTTACGGCGCGTGTATGTACGTTCGTTCGGGAGATGGACGCGGAAACACGACTATCAAATTATTATGTGCTAAATCCCGCGTCGTGCCGTTAAAGACCATTACGATACCTCGACTGGAGCTTTGCGGTGCACTATTGTTAGCAAGGCTTCACCACGAGGTGAAAGACGCGTTAAGTATTATACCCAATAAAATAATTTTTTGGTGCGATTCGACCGTCGTGTTACATTGGCTTAAAACGTCACCACATTTGCTTAATACTTTTGTTGCTTCTCGCGTCGCGGAAATCCAAGGTCTTACGAAAGGAGTGGAGTGGCGACACGTTAGATCCAAGGATAATCCGGCTGACGCAATATCACGAGGTCAATCACCATACGCGTTTTTACAAAATCGCACATGGTCATCTGGGCCCATGTGGTTAAACATAAACGATAGTAAATGGCCTAACGAATTCGTACAGAAAACCGAAGTTCCCGAGTTAAGAAATAATATGTGTCTGGCCACGACAGGTTATGACCTTGAATTATTTGAAAGATGCTCTTCATATTCGAAGTTACTTCGAGTTCTCGCCTTTTGTTTACGTTTTCGGCCTAATAACACACATTCCGGTTCGCTACGCGTGAAAGAAATCAATGAAGCCGAAATACGACTATTAAATTCAAATTACGCAGTTTTCTAAAAAAATTAGACAGCTAAAGGATAAGAGCTTTATAACCAATAGTAGAATATTGAATCTGACCCCCTTTTTAGACGATGACGGCCTCATTCGTGTAGGAGGACGCCTTCAAGGTTCAAAATTGACATTTACGAGCAAACATTCTATTCTACTACCAAGCCGAAACAGTTTGACCGATCGAATTATTCGTGAAGTTCACGAAAAACAACATCACGCCGGCATTCAAACTACTTTATACGTCCTTCGACAAAAATACTGGATATTAGATGGTCACAATCAGGTACGGAAGGTCGTCCGTGCTTGCACGCGTTATTTTCAATTTAATGCTAATACTGTCGAATACAAATTAGGAAATCTTCCGTCGGTTCGCGTCTGCCCAGCAATTCCATTTACCATCATCGGCATAGACTTCTGCGGGCCGTTCTACGTGAAAGAGAAAAAACATCGTAATCGAGGACGCGTAAAGGTTTGTATATGCGTATTTATTTGCATGTCAATAAAGGCGGTCCATCTCGAAGTTGTTAGCGATCTATCAACGGAGGGTTTTCTCGCGGCTTTACGGAGGTTTATCGCGAGACGAGGGCAGCCGGAGCACATCTATTCGGACAATGGTACAAACTTCGTGGGCGCGAATAACCAGTTGAAGGAAATGTACGCTTTATTTAATTCTAAAAGTCACCAAAATCGAGTATCTGACTTTGCAATTGAATACCACATAACGTGGCATTTTATACTTCCAATGGCGCCGCACTTTAGAGGTTTATGGGAATCCACGGTCAAACTCTTTAAACACCATTTTAAGCGTATCGTAGGAGATTTGCTATTTACATTCGAGGAGCTGAACACATTTGCCATCGAAATCGAAGGCATTCTGAACTCTAGGCCTATTACATCGCTATCATCTGACCCGAACGACTTACTCGTGTTGTCCCTCGCACATTATCTGATCGGAAAGCCACTTACAGCCCTCCCGGAGGGCGATTTGTCCGCTGTTCTAGCAAATAGACTGTCCACCTGGCAACATATCTCAAAGGTGCGACAGGACTTTTGGAAACGATGGAGTCTGGAGTACTTAAAGGAGCTCCAAACCCGAAATAAATGGACCAAGGAAGGACCAAAGCTCAAAGTTGGAGCCGTGGTTCTTGTAAAGGACAAAAATCTACCCTGTACACAGTGGGTCTTAGGCAGGGTCATAACGACTCCTCCAGGTAAAGACGGAATAGTACGAGCCGCCACCGTCAAAACGAAGTCTGGAGAGCTCAAAAGAGCTGCAAAATGTTTGTGCCCGCTGCCAATCAAAAGGGAGCACACATAACTGCTTGCTGCAAGGTTATTACAACATACAAATAATGCGTACATTAATAACGGGATGTGTCAACATTTCAAATGACTCCACCTTTCAATATATTAACATATCAATTACAACATTAATAAAACCCACGTGCGTACACCTCCGGAGGTCTAGGGCAATACAGAGCATCAGTCTCTAGGCGTTGTCGTCAGTAAATCCATGAGCAGACAACTCAGAGTGTTAACTCCTAGGCGTTGTTGTCTATCGACTCATGGGTAGGACGACTCAGGGCATCTGCTCTTAAGCGTCAATGCCCAGACTTAATGTATCAAATACGTTATATTAAGATTAGAATAAATCAGAGAGTCACCTCTAGGCGTTGTTGTCCGCTGATTCATGATCGGGACGATTCAGAGTGTCTACTCCTAAGCGATATACAATAATGCATTTCTTTGTCACGACAGCGAAATCAAATGTATATATATATGACCTCTACCAACATTTGCAATTTCAAAAATCAGTTCTAATGTATAATACATGCGTTCCGAATTAGTTGATCGATGCCACTCAACGAGGGGAAGATGGATCGATTGTAAGATAACGCAAAATGTTATGACACAAAGTCGTACCTATGATGCCTAATCGGCGATTATTTGTTATGCTTGAATGCTTTCTTTATTTTCTCTGTCGGCATACATATAAAGAGACCGGCTCTTGTGTACGGAGCGCAGTCAGTCGATCCACGAAAGTCTCACGAACAACAGCCATTCTGTATTAAGTATAAATAAAGTTTATACGAAACTGCAGTGTGAATATTCATGTTATCCACATTGAACACGAAACACTATCTATTCGTATGTATTTGACCGGAAATGAATGTCCGGGAAAGAATCTACCATATGAAATTGTTTGTATTTCGTATGAAGACTTTTGAAGTGCAATTGAAAAGGTTTGTGAGTCATTCGTTTAATTGTAATTAATTAATATTATTTTTACACCATGCATTTAGCCGAAATAGATAAATTAATAAAAGTTTTTATACGGAATCGTTTGTATTTTGTATGAAGAGTTATGAAAAGTGATTAAAAAGGTTTGTGAGTCACCCAGATAATTTTAATTAAATATTTATAAACTCGGTAATTAGCCAAAATATAGATTTTTAGTTATTCATGTTAAAAGAAGAAGGCGCTAGTGTTCCCGAAGGTCCGTCTGCAATCAGAATTAATATGAACGTTTTAAAAATTATTTTATACTGAAATAAATAAATATACAGGCTAATAAGCCTGTAGCTATAAGCGATAGTTGCTAATTAAGTTTGTCACTCACATTTCCATCTTGCAGAGGACCTCCGTAACGAGATCAAAGATGTACACCAGCTGTGCAGGGTGAAGAGGTTATCTCAAACGCCCGATTGGGCCACAGTCCAATTAAGAGCGATTCAAATGTTATTACCGCTGAGAAGTACTTCTTGCCATTTGAGTCAGCATGTCAGAGCTAGTCACTACGGATTGTGGTGACGCAGCACTGGACTGCCTGCAGAAGTTAATCGCATATAGCCATCTCACTGGCAATGTGCCTGATTCAACGGAGCCTAACAAGCTGCTGATTGTGCGCATTATCGAGACAATTTGCGGTTGGTTCACCGGTCCACAGACCGATGAGAGTGTGCAGCTGCAGATTATTAAAGCTCTGCTGACTGTAATGACAAGCCAGCATGTGGAGGTATACGAGGGTACGGTACTGTTAACAATTCGTACTGTTTACAACGTTTACTTGTCGTCGCGCAACCTGGTGAATCAAACAACAGCCTGTGCGACTCTCACGCAGATGATCAACGTGATCTTCGCACGAATGGAGACTCAGGCGGAGGAAGAGAACGTGAGGCTTGATGGGGAACATCAGCAGGAGGGTTTTGTCATAGCAAACGGCAAAACAGAAGCTGAGCTAAGTCTTAGTTAGCTAAGTCTAACTAGCTCATCTTCATGAAACTTTACGTTGCGTGCGTCTATTTAATGACGATGGATGTAGAAAGCTCTTCAAATCACTTCGAGAGGATTATCAAAAGCGATCTCCTTATATCGCATATTTAATCAGATGTCGTCAGGGATTGCTGTCGACATTAGCTCACTTAGATAGGTACTGTTTATATATAAATATCATCTTTGTATGTAATGTATAAGTAAATGTAAGATGTTTAAATGTAAGATGTAAACCGTTTAATAATAATATTTTTCAGATTATGCGTGCGAGTTAAGTGCGATTGGGATGCTATCAATAATCATCTTGTATCCGTTTGTGTGAGGGTATTTTTGGAAAAAAAGGCTTTCCTCCTGCGTTTCTGCGAAGAGTTTAAAAAGCTTACGCTAGCTGACGAGAAACAGGATCTCGTGGATAATTTTCTAGGGAAGGTCCACGTGGAAATGGACAACGATCCGATTTGGCAATGTACATGAATATAATTATTTATCTCGCAATTGATCTTAGCGGAGTGCTCAGAGACGTCTGAACTTACTTCTTACTTTCAGCGGCAAGCGCCAACCAGTTAGATTTGGCGAGAGTCGTGGTGGAAAGAACCGTCATGGCACGGGTATACCACAATGCGCTCTATCTAAATGAAGATGGAGATGTATATAAGGACCAGCTTTTTCACGGTCACATCAATAAGTTGGCAAAGGTCGTAACTCCAAATCACAGGGACCTACGCATTTCAAAAGTTTATCATTACGAATGCCCCTGGTCATGGGCGCAGGCTGAATTGGCTGTGATATCGGCGTATAAGACTCCTAGGGATAAGTTGCAGTGTGTATTTCGTTGCGCGACTACCATCATGAATCTTTTCTCCATGGCGTCGGAAAGAGGCATACCTGCTGCCGACGATCTGACTCCCGTGCTGGTCTATGTCATAATCAAGATATGCGATTGAAAAGAGAATTGTGATTTTAGCAAGAAGAGTGATTGTTAACGTGTGCTTAATTTCAGACTAATCCGCCGTCGTTGTATCGACTGTTCAATATGTAGACAGCTTTTACGGGAATCGATTGGAGGGAGAGGAACAATATTGGTGGACGCAGTTCTGCGCCGCGATCGAGTTAAGACAATGGATTAACAGTTTCTCAAGAGTATCACGATAAATAAGATTAGATTCGATGCTGGTGATAATGTAGAAATGTATCATAATCATAATTTGACGATTTCATAAAGAAGAAGACCAATATCTTGTGTAAAGCTAGCTGAACAGTTTTATGCTTCCAGTATCAATTAAAATTCTTAAATAGCCTCTTAAATAGTCTAACTGTTAGTTCTTTTGCACGTTATTATGTAACATTAGCAAAGACTGCATCAGATTATACGTAAAGTGTGGCTTTATATCTTTATTTGTAACTCTATTGTACAATTTTACAGGACATCGAAAAAAAAGAAACGTTTAGATATTCTATAATTTATATACAATATAGAACTTATAGAGAATTGATAACCATTTAGCAGGATGAACTGTGTTGGCGTACTTTTTCTACATGCGCACCTTCCTCAAGAGCCGAGACTCGAACCAGATCCGTGAAAAATATCGCCAATTTCGTAGAGCTTTTGTACAGTTTTACTCTAGGAATATCGCGAGAAAAAGAAAGACTTCGGAGATTTTTATCTGAATCGATCGACATAAAGAGAGAGCATAGTAAAGAAGCTATTAGCTTTCGAGAATTTGAACGCATAATACTATGAGCG
>NW_020217377.1:3001-5675 GCF_003070985.1 Temnothorax curvispinosus | reverse complement strand
AGTTCACTTGTGATTTTAGAATTACATTCATCTGTTATCTACAAAAAAAAAATGTAATATAAAATTAAAAACATGTTAAGAAAAACTATATACTTATGTAACGATGCGCCCCGAAACGCATCATTCCCGGCGAGCATTAGCCGGATGCCGCCCGGCCGAACGTCCGCCGGGCGAGACAAGGCACGTTGTGCCCTTTTTTAATCTAATCATTTTGCGTAGCAGTCCGCGAACGGACTTAGCACGGCAACCGACTCAGAGCGCCGAGCGGTGCCGAAAACGGCCGAGAGCCACCGAACGCGATCGCGGCGTCGGGACGCTGCACTTCCCGAACGCTCCGCCGCTTTATCCCGGCGCGCGCGATCGCCGTCGCGTATACCCCCGCCACGCCGACACACCATCGCGGGCGTATATAAACCGAGCAATGTTGCTCAATATTAGATTCCACCGTGAGCCAGCAACCGATCCGACCGATTTTCTGCTGCTCCCGAACGGATCCCGAAATCCCACAGTCGAACAACCAGGAGGTAGAGAGTGTTCTCTGCCTCTGCCGAGTGAAGCATCTAGGTTGTTGACTCGAACTTCCATACGAACACCTGTGACACCGGAGTGAACCAGTGTAAGAGAGTTCTTCTCTTACTCGCCAAGGGTCTTGGCCACCCAGTGCCGCCTCCCGGCTACACGAATCGATGCGCCAGGAGATAGAGAGTACTTCTCTATCTCCGCTAAGGGTTAGCGGAGATCTTAGGGTCTTAGCCGCTCGATATCACGTCCAATCACGATCCAGCGCTTTACCCGCTCACGGCCGCCGCTATCCAAGCCCGCGATACCGCATCACCCGCGCCGAAATCGTACACCCTACTTCAGCGAGCCCGCGCCCCCGCCAATCCGCGAGACTCCGCGATCTCTGTGTATCGTCGCTTTACCGGCGTCCGCAAAATCCGCGGTATCTGTACGTCACCGCCATTGTAATCGCGTCCGCGATTTATTGTACATATCCACCGCTCCCGCGAGCATCTCTATGTATTCACGCATAATTGAATAAACCTTGTTTCGTTTTGTTATATTTTAACCGAGTCTTGTGTCTTCCTCCGCGCCTACTCCAAACCTTGACCAGCCGCGAGCTAAATCCGCGCTTCGGAAGCTAGGTTGTTTTACCTATAGAGTGAAACATAACTGCACAGGGGGGTGTCAGTCCCCCGGAAGCGAAATTTGCAAATTTTAGCGAAAATGTTACTCAAAGGACCAGAGGGGGGTGTTATAGTCCCCTCACGACTAACAAAGATTTAACGCGATGGCAAATGTGCGCATGCAGCGTACTTATAAAGCGAAAAGCGACTCACCGGGATGCGCCGCTCGCCTGGACTCCGCCGGGTCTCTCGTCCTGTTCGTGGGCCTCGTGGTCGCTCCGGGAACCTCGGTTGGTCCAGCATGCAGTTGCAATCAAGCGAGAGCAGAAGCCAAGCAAAGCAAGCACGTGCGAGATAAAGCAAGCAAGCAGGCACTAGTGATAGCAGGCGAGAAGTCGCGTTCATGCAACCGGGCGCTCCTCAAAACCCCTGGTGTGTGGAGTGTGTGTGCGTGTGCCGTGAGACGGCTTGGTGCACGTTGGGGTACAGACTGTGAGTCCGTCCGGTCGGATGGTTTGACTGAGTTCCCGCGGTCCTGCAAGATGTGCCGCGGGCGAGTAGTTGTTCCCTTTTCGGGGGGAGTGGATGCCGGCAGCGGATGGGCGATGGCAGCACCGATAGGTGAGTCGCACGCTTTGCTGCTCGCGATCCGCCGACGTTTCGCGCGAAATTTACAAGAAAAGAAAATAACTAATCGACTTATTACTAATGTGTATATACAGCTATTTACATGGCGGTACGCCAAACATCCCGCCCACCAAAATACGACATATTTTAGACTTGAGTCCTCTGGCGAGTTATCCACAGGCAGAGGGCACAACTTCACCAGAGGGCGGGTGAGCACGCCATCCGCCGTCCGCACCGTAGCGACCCGAGCGACGCTGTCACGGCCCGGGTGCAGTTCCACGATTCGTCCTTGCCTCCACTGCAAGGGAGGGGCGTTTTTGCCCTTTACCAGAACCAGTGTGTCCTTTTTTACCGTAGGTGCCGGTTGCAACCACTTCGGTTGCTGTTGGAGGGTGTGCAGGTATTCGTCATGCCACTTCTTCCAGAACTGCTGGTGCATATGTTGCACCATTTGCCACCGATCGAGTCTGTTCACCGGTACGGTTCAGGTTCAGGTTGTGACCGGACGGTACAAGTTGTGAGCCCGATTCCGGCGGATAATATTCCTATCGAACGGTCGCCACTCGGTTTGACCTCTGACTACCGAGAAGGTAAGTTCGCATCAACGCTACGATAATTCGCAAGACGCTAATAGGATTTCTTTGTTTCAGACTGATGTCCCTGATGGATCACCGTTGCTGCTTCTCATCCCTGGATCCTCGCTTTACATCGCATACCGGATAGAGGTAAGTAAGGATAAAATATTTATATCCTAATTATTGGATTTTGTTTCAGACTGATGTCCCTTGTGGATCACCGTTGCTGCTTCGCGTCCCTGGATTCTCGCTTTACATCGCATACCAGATAGGGGTAAGTATGGATAACATAATTATATTCTACTAATTATGTCAATTTTGTTTCAGATCGACGCCCGAAATGGA
>NW_020217377.1:0-2901 GCF_003070985.1 Temnothorax curvispinosus | reverse complement strand
GGATTGCCGCTGGACAACGTTGGATCATCGCCGAAGGACAAGGTAAGTAGAAGGTAAATATTAATAATTTTTTATAATTAATCAGGAGACTTTGTTTCATAATTAATTATTCTTTAATTCCAGATCATTATTTCAACACTACAGGCCGTTTCACAATGTTATAAAGGTACCTCACAACACGAGTTTCTCGCCTCGGTGTGGATGTCGCTTTATTCAATAAAAATTGCACAATTATTTAATTTGCATATCTCGGCTTATTAGTTTCGTTGACACGATGCTTTCATTCCTGATAATTAATCCCGTCAGAGAACTCTGTGCCCCGCGACTGTTGTACTATGATCACGCACTCGGCAGTGATCATCACTCTATCATACAATGTTTGTACGCGTAATTAACGCAGGAGTATTCGGTTGTAATATGTACTGATTAATAATGTCCGCACAATATTCCGTATCCGCATAATCCAATGCTCGCGGTTGTTATATACTCGATATGCACTTTCGTTAATTAACAATGTATCCAAATTTCAACTCGACGTATTGTTGCTAACACTTTATTGTATTTGGCATCTAAGTGCCCCTCGCTATTGTTAAGACGAGTAATTTTACGCGATAGTACGCGGGAGTTCTCGGTTGTAAAGTATAACTCGTATGCAGATAGTACAGAGTGTGATACGTGTGTTCGCCACGGATATACCCGAGAGACTGCCTCGAGCGGTCGCTCTCGCTTGGCCTCCCCACTTATGCCGAGTCGCTCTCACTCCCGGACTTTCACTTTTCGCCTATTGTTCGCGGCACGTACATCTGGTAAGATCATGCGAAAACACCCTGATATTCACAACCCTCTCGCGTGCTCTTTTGCGCACTTTCGCTCTACGCCCGTTCCGGAGGGTTGCCGTGGAAATTTCCACGCGCAACGCAGTGCGAGAACCTTCCGGCTTTGGAGAACCACCGCTGCAACAGGTTTTCACTCCCGGAAAATTTGCGACGCCGATGGCGCCGACCCCTGCGCACCTCCTTGCAGATGCCCTTGATGATGATTCCGGGTGATTTCCTTGTAGAGGACGTCCGGGTGACATCTTGGTTGTTGGCCGTTGATACCCTGGCTGAGTTTTATGGAGGCTCCTAATGCCCCTCCGAGCCTTTGTTTCCGGAGACGGTGCGTTTCCCGGGGATCTCATCGGACAACGACGTCGACCCCCTAGGCGGGTGTCCCAGGACTTTCTACGGTAAACATCCCGTTTAGGGGGCCCACCTTCGATGGCCTTGACCTTCATATATGTTGTCAAAGTCACCCTTCTGAGTGACCTTCAAAAGGTTTTAGTCGGGGGTCGCTTTTTATTAAAAAGTTATTAACAAAAAAAAGTTTGGCGACCTCACCGATTTCAATGACCTTGATATATGTTGTCAAGGTCATGACTCCGAGCGACCTTCAAAAGGTTTTAGCCGTCGATCGTTATTCGTTAAAAAATTATTAACAAAAAAAGTTTGGAAAATACGTAGGTTAGATGACGCGCTTTACAAGTATTTAACTGTTTAAAGCGCGTCACTAATCTACATAGGATAGATGATGCGCTTTAACAGTATTTAATTGTTTAAAACGCGTCAATCACGGAAAAAATTTTGGGGCAGTTGCTGAAGCAATTGCGATTGTTGCTGCGCAAACCGCAGACAACTCGTCTTGCAACTACTTTCGTACAAGAGGCAGCACTGGTCTTTACCATTGGGTACACACAGTACAATACCGGTAGGGCCGGTTGGTGTCGCACAGAACACAACGACACGCGCATTCGGCTCATGTCATAAACTTTTTTTGCGGGAACTCTGTTGGTGTTGATTTTTGCAGAAATTATTCTGATTTGTGCGTATTAAGTGCGTGTGGATATATCTGACGGAGTATTTTGGCAGAATATTCAAAAGTAAATTATGTACCTTGCATTAATTTTATTAATTTTATGATGTTATACACAAATTTTGAGGTTACATTAAAATTTATCTATACCCTCATAAATTAATTAATCATACATGTTTCTCTGTATAAACAAGAAATTACTTTTTCTTTGTTGATATGACCACTCATTACATCATTTCGTTTAATTAGCATTTAGTAAAACTGAAAATAATTTAGAATTGCAAAAATATTCGTCATACACAGTTCAGTTTGATGGCACATGCGATGATCACGAACATCAGTCATGATGAAAAAGAAATGTCAAGTAGTCCTGTTATGTGGGAAAATGACGTACACATGATAGGTAACATTACAATACATTTATTGTTATTTATCCACTTTACTCTTTTTGAATGTACATGAATTTACTGCTTGTTTTCTTTTCAGTATTAGACTCAGACAAAAAACGTAATGTTGATGATAACGAACGTCAATTAAATGACGGGTCGCCAAAACGTCAGAAAAACGAAATTATCGACGATTCAAGTACATATATACATATTGGATTCATATTAATGATAATGAACTATATACATTAAACTTTTCTTATATTTTTATTCACAATTTTTAAAGTTTCGTTATAAACATGAATGTAGGATAACTATTTTATTTCTTCCAGATGACATTTTGTATAAAGAAAATGAATTGTTTCATTTTTTAAATAATGATCATAATCTACAAGGTAGAATAATTCTCGGCCGTTATAAATTAACTAAAAAAATAGATTACTGTAGATTAAAAGAAATGATAGTTACACGTGAAATCATGAAAGACCAGGTTCACTACTGTAAGCTAGATGGCACTGCGTGCACCTTACGATACGGAGAGCGCAGCGACCGTTGTGAATAAAGTTCAGTTCGCTTCATACCTGCCACGAGTACAGTCTATCTTGTTGTACCTTATTCACCTTACATGGCGCAGTCGGCAGTCGGCGTTAAGAAAGCGACAACG
>NW_020217376.1:0-1129 GCF_003070985.1 Temnothorax curvispinosus | reverse complement strand
GCCCGTTACACCCTATACACAATGAAGCCATAATTTTTTATTTATTTATTTATTTATTTATCTGTATATAAAATTATAAATGGACATACATAATTAAAAAAAAAAAAAAAAAAAAAAAAACAATAGATTATATATGCACTCATATATGGATCCATATAAGATTCATATAAAAGTATATATAACAATATAGGATTTGTAACGATGCGCCCCTTACAACAAGGCATCGTCCCCGGCTACCACCCGCCGGGAGCCGCCCGACCGATTCTCCATCGGGCGAGGACAGGGCGCGGTGCGCCCACATTTTTTAAACGCTTGAAACGCACCGTGTGCGCGGGCAATCCGCCGCACCGGTGCCTTCCCGCACGACGCCGACGAGCGCCGAAGCGAGCACGCGGGATCGCGCCGCTCCCACCACCGCACCGTCGCCTGACGATCGGCCTCCCTCCTTCCAAGCTCACCGCGCCGAGCGGTATAAAAAGCCGGCGCGCTCGACGAAGAGACACTTCGTCTTCACCACGGCTCTCCGCTATTCCTGACGAAGCTACCTTCCGAATCCTAGGGCAACACGTACAACGAGGTCCAGAGTTCTGGTTCTCGACTGAGGGTTCTCAGAGTGTTCCCGAACTCCCTGACACTTACCCCGACGGCCACGGCACCGTGGGGTCGAGCGTGCTCGGCCTCGCAGCGAGGGTTCTCACGACCGTGACCCCGGGATTCCGCCATCCTCTGATGCAAAATACCGCGCTTCGTTGTATTAACTAGTTTCAGCATTTCGGCACACCGGCACTGCCGATGATTCATATAGAATATCTAATTCGGTTCGTATAGCATGTCCGATATCTGTAGCCGCGTTCCGTATGTAATAGACCGCGTTCCGTTGTCGTCTTATATCTTTATTTTATGTATTAATTCGGTTCATATATAGCATATATCTGTAGCCGCGTTCCGCATGTAATATACCGCGTTCCGTTATCGTCTATCTGTAGCCGCATTCCGTATGTAATATATCGCGTTCCGTATCGTCTTATACCTTTATACCGCGACGGACTCCGTTCTGTCAAATACCGCGCTGCGTTATTCCCGCCTCTGCGTACCGCATCTCGAGGCGAAGACTCGAGTCCCGATATTT
>NW_020217375.1:0-2849 GCF_003070985.1 Temnothorax curvispinosus | reverse complement strand
GCGAGACACACACGCATCACCGGCGCGGCGCGGCCGTATCTCTCTCATTACGATTATCCGTTGCATCCGAGGCGTTCGGCGCGCCGCTGAAACGTTCATTATCCGGGCATCCGGATATCTGTCATTGGCCGTATACGGCAATCGGAAGGCCCCGGCAATTGAAGACATCCGGGACATACTTGTTGCACAAAATTGAGACCTGCGCTCCTCTGGCTCCTGTGTTCGAGCAGCCGAAGGACAGCGAACCGGCGCGGCGCGCGGCGCGCCGGCCGCAGAGACGCCTCGCGCGAGATGCATTCATTTTGCGAATGTGCACGCACATGCAAAATAAATAAATCCGAATGTCAAAATTCGTCTCTTCGCGACGCGTAGGAGGAGACACCGCGCGCGATGCACAATGCCTGCATTCCGAATGGGGAATCGCGCGTATCTTCGAGGATTCTCTCGAGGCTCCGCACAATTCCCGGATAAACACACACACACGTGTTCAAAACGATCAATTGACCGTCCTCGTTAAATACAAGAAGTCGTTCTCGAGAGTGCACATGAAAATTTCTCTCCTCGGGAGATACGCGCGCCTCTTGAAAGATCGTCCCTCGCGTCACGTTGCGGACATGTATGTACGTTCGCATAAACGTGAGAAATGGCATTGATAACGTTGCACAACGTCGGAGGGCCACCAAGAGTCTATTAACGCTATCGCATACCTATTAACGTTAACTCGCGGGCATTTGCGATATAATACAGCAAATTGCAACTCGTATAGCGGATAAATGTGATTTCTGCACGTTCACGTAATCGTCGCGTAATTCATAGTCCGGCTTCTTCTTGATTGAAATAATTTCGAGGCGCTAATGGTTACAAACGATCGAAGGGGAAAAATTCTTATGCGTACTTGATATCGAACATTAAATAAGATTGGATTATTCCCCGAGGATTTATTGTGAGTCGCGGAGTAAAACTCCAGTCCGAGCGGGACATTTCTCGTCTAAAATACAACCAGTCGGCAAGAATGCGCTTTCTCTCGTAACGCGGAATGCCTTATTTATTATCATTATTTATAACGAGACAGATCGCGCAACTCCCACGTTCTCACGACGTCCCCCGACTTCGAGCCGCGTGTGATTTCGAACTTTACCGCGATAAGAAACGTTATATCACTCGTTATACCGATTTCTCTAATCGTCAGTGACAGAAATTCCGCGTGGGCGTTAATATTAGCATAAAGTTTGCGGCAGCGGAGTATCGACGTTGACGGCCAAGCCGTAACGGATTTATGTGTGTCACGTGTGTCTCGGCCGACGACGAACGGCAGAGGCTCGACTTAATGTGACGAGCGACACGTGTGAATCGCCGTTATATTGTATAATTGTATAGAAATATTTCTTTTCTCTCTTTTTCCCTCAACCGGGCAACGCGATTAATATTTCAACGCGCGCGTTCCGCGGTGGCCGCGACATTAGCATACAATAACGCGAGATCGATAGCGATTAGAAATATGTAGCTCCCGGCTTCTTCCGTCCCCCGAGGGCGGCGAGGTAATTCGAGTTTGCGACAATCGCGGAAATTAATTCGGCGATTTGTAATAATTGAAAAAATTATGGTTGTCGAGGAGGAGGAGGAGGAGGCGTGATTCTCTCGTGACTCACTCGCTCGCTCGCTCCGCGTCGCAATTCTCGGCTCCCGCGCGCGGCGCGCGCGTTCGCCCGCGTGCGAGAGATCATCGCGGGGCGGTCCACAAATTTGTTTTCGCGCGCCAATCCCCGCGACCGGAACCGGGCCGTGCGCGGTTAAACGATTCTCAAGCGGTTAAGTGACTGTAAAAAAGGACTGCGGAGGCGTCGAGTCGCGACGCGTCTCTTCGCGGATCGCGCGCGATGATTCATCGTCGTCCCCTGCTCGCTTCGACGGCGCCACTTCCGGTTGCCCGCCGCCGCCGGCGACGACGACGACGCAGTTCTGCGCTTGGTGCAGCGACCGAGGTGTGCGTCTCGTCCTGGAGATTCCGCGATAACGTGACGATTAGAATGATTAGATCGCGCACGGTAGCCAAGAGCGATTTAATTTAATGCACAAGGAAGTGATTCGGTAAATCCAACATGTAATATTTATAACGCCTTTTTTGCGCTGGGATCTGATTCAACATGCATAAAAATGGGAGATATGAGTGTGATGAGGATATTCTTGTAAATCAAGTCTACTTCTTAGCATAAGCTGAAATAATAAAGTAATAAAGAAGAAAGAAAGAACATAAAAACTTCGATATATTATACTTTAATTTTTCGATGTTTTTTTTTATTCCGAACATATTTTACTCGTTTTTACTAATTCAATCTAGCTACATCTGGCTCTGCGTACAGATGACTTTCCAAATAGAAATCCCGAGTTGCCAAATTAAAGATTTGTAATGATATCCTAAATGAACACATTCATTTTTGTGCAAAAGATAATATCAAAGAAGTCGTCGATGCAAAAATTGTGTAATAATAATACGTACGTATTACCAGAATGATAAATTGCGGCTCTTATAAGTACCGCACTTCACAAGGTAGATAATTTTCCTACGGTAGAATCCGGTGCTCTGAACCCGGCGCGGATGAGAGTTCTCACACCCTCTATAGTGGTCCATTATCCTCCGTCTGCTGAACCGCGCCAGTGGTCGCGGCCTCAACGAGCTAATTTTGCGAGCGCCGGCTCGTCGTCGTCTGGTCTTTCTCATCGCGGTAGCGGGGAAGGGAAAAGGGCGCTTCGCCGGTTGTTTCGTCATCGTGAAACAGTAGCCGGGACTGCCCGGGAGTGGGCTCAAGGAAGCCGACCGAGAAGGAACGCGGCAGCAACGGGGAAAGAAT
>NW_020217374.1:0-4264 GCF_003070985.1 Temnothorax curvispinosus | reverse complement strand
ACTAAATATGTTTAAATTAAATTTTGAACGAATATATGAATTTAAAAAATTATGATAAAATACATACTTCTTATGATACTAAAAAGAACATTAGTTTTGAGAGATAACTCATGTCGTATGGTACATTCAAAGAGTGCGAGTAGTTTTAATATGCTGATTATTGGTATCACAGAATCTGCGTAATTTACATAATCCTTTTCTACCTAAAAACATTCAATATATTTAAAACATTTAAATCGGATGAGAAACATTTGTAATATTCTTTATCAAGTATTTTATCAAATAACTTACCAGGGCTTTATTGAAAATATCCAAAATCAAAAGGTAGTCCACCTTGATTAATAAACAATTTATGCAAGGAAGTGTCGGAAAGCATCTACGCCAATTTGTAATAATGCTGATTTTCGAATTTTCGGGTCGACGTTTGGTTTGTTCAACATTTCCAGCACAGATAACATATTGCTTCTCTGTAAACAAATTATTTTCACGAATTATATTCGAAATTATATATACATTTTATATACATATATTTCTAAAAAATTGCATTTTAATTTTTAATATTAATTTTAATAATTTAAGAAATATACATGAAAACAATTCTCTGCCAAATGACTAAATCAAGATTATAAGAGATTTTCAAATATTCTGAATGCAAATATGTAAACTGATAATTGTCTTCTGATCCCTTAATGGAGTTTCTACGTTCAAATATGCAGAGCTAAGAGACAAGCGGTGTAAAGACGACAAACGTGGCAGTTTCTGGACAGAATCCTTTTCTTTCCCAAGAAGTCAGATTAACCAACACAACGCTTCTTCCTGGATATCACTGTCCGGTGAATAGAGAAATCTCAAATTGTCTTTTAACACCTGAAAAATTAAGATTTATATAGCACATAATAAATATAATCACGAAAAGATGTCTGCGATCAAGTTAAATTACCTCAAGGAAAGGCAACTGTATACTGTTGGAAACATCAGGATCAAACATTTTAGTTATACATTGGCCTAAGGATTTATATGTATCAGCGTGACACTGTAAGAGATACAATACAGGAACGAGAGCTTATCTAAAGCTTTCAATCATCCAGTTTCGCCCATTTGTATTCTTCCTTTCAGTATAAATACTAACATATCTCTCGATATCTCATTTATCTGTATATCAAATCAAAATTAAATTAAATTGTAAAATCAAAAACTGCACCATAACTTTGTGACATAAAAATGTTTGATTAAAAAATTTTTTCTATTACTCTGCTATCCTTGCGCCATGAGAAATTATTTCTGTCAAGACGTTTGGTTCAAACAGGAACGTCAAATTTCCCTACGATGGTTTACTATATTCTACTCCTAGAATACTTTTAAGCAGGACGTGGCATTCGACATATGTGGTATATCGGATGTCTACATGCATCTTCGTTTGCTAATAAATTCAATATCAGTTTTGTTGCCAACGCATCATCCTCATCATTTAAAGAATATCTCGGGATATCTTGTAAAAATTTTACAGCCGTTTTAACGATAGTTAAATTTTTATGGTACGACAGACTCAATTTAGACGCATGTAACATTCTTAACGTTTCCGAAGGCGATTGCTCCGATAAATTTCTTAATATACAGATAGCTGACTGGATAGACTTTGCGACGGTTCTAGTATCATCGAATAGTTTTATCAGTGCTATCTGATTAGCATCTTGAAATTGCTGCAAATGAAAATAATTGTATTAACGGTGATAATCGGTATTAATGAGTGGAATAGGAAAATAAGAATTGTATTATTACTTATACGAGCATATTCTAAAAGCATAGAATGCAATGCCGGGTACAATAGATATATTGATGTACTGCGTCCATTATAGCATTTGTTATTGATTCTTTCAAAGAATTCGGTACAACAGTGTCCGCTAGCTCTAATGGCACGATACTGCTCAATAATCTCATAATAATGGTAGTAAGATACAAGTACGTTATCCTCAAGTGATCTACATTACTACAGTTTCCAAAATATTCCATCACCTCCGCCATTAAATTGAATAACGCCTTTAAATCAACGTTTATCTTTAATGTCATACCATCGTTGCAGAGTCATCCAATGTTATGCGTAAGAGTGCAAACATGTCGCAGTTGTGTGTATTTATGTCAATGAAGAATGTACCGTACTACATCCACAACACTGACCAGCCACTAATATAGAATAAATCTTGTATAGTGATTATATACTTCCAATCCGCAAAATACAAAGAACAAGGGTGCACCACAAACAGTTCAGTTTTACAAAAAATAGATGCTTATTCTCACAAATGCTGCTCAGTAGTAGATGAAATTAAACACGTACAAAAAGAAATTCTGTCGCTCTAAAGTATCCATTTGCGAAATATTTACAAACTTAAAAATTAGCTCAATCGGAAAGAGCTTTTCACAAGCAAGAAAAAGAATTGCGTTTTGTATGTAAAGAATTATAAAAATTCCAAACTAGTGATACATATCACAGTTACGAATGACTCACAAGACAAAGGATTTAAAATAATTTTAAAAAGAATTTAATATAATACCTATCCTGTGAAGAGCTTCAAAACTCGTATAAAAATATTCAAGTGACGAAAAACGAATGGGTTCAAATTTGTATAAAGTCGGAAAGTCAATCGGGATGTTTTCAATGATTTAAGCCAAAAGTCTCTAAACGAATAAGGTGTTAATTAAAACGCAGAAATAAAATTTTAAAGAATTTGCCAATTCAATTTAAAATTAATTTCAGTTTGTTAGAAATAGGTTTGGGTTTGGATAGATATTTTGGGGGTATAGAAGTGTAGAGGGAAGAGAGGCCCTTTTCCGCCTACTTCTAAATTTTTTATACTATATGTAGATATACAAGAATTATTTCAAAACTCGTATTTATTTCAAATTTTGCGCACTTTTACATCAATGCATACGCTTTCTCTGATGCTCATGTATGTACTTGTATGTACCCTATCGATATAGCATTTCTTAACCCAAAAATTGTCACTTTTAGTACTTTATAACTTTTGCTCTTGAGAGCAACGATTTTAGCTTTTACATTCGAATTCAACACGCCGAAATACATATATTGTTAAATTTCAGACAAATCGGTAAGGAAGCCACTTTCCTTCACATTCATCATCCTTCACATTCCTCATTATCATATTTGATTCCCTTTTGATATTCAAGGATAGACACGTGTGGATATTTTTCCTTCGCCTGAGCAACGAATGATGTCTGACTATCACGTGTGTCGTCGAACGCGTTCCCGGCGCGCATAACATAGATTGTTTGCAGTTTAGGAAACTGTTCGAGAATTGCGAAATTAGACGTATAACCCAAGTATATTTGTCTTAAGTTTTTACACATTGTCAGTTCTTCATAGACATCGTAATTGAAAATCATATCGGAATTTCCCAAATTGACTTCTTCTAAGCATTGACAGGAGAAAAACAATCTACGCAAACTATGCTTATCGATTGTGGAGCGATCTTCGGGGTACATGTCATTCCTGTAACAAAAGTCATATTATTATGCGATTTTTCAATCGCAATAAGAAAAACAACATAACAGTTTCATGATGTTTGCAAGAAATGTAAATACACATTTTGATAAAGAATAATATGTGTTTTAAAAGAAAATGTAGCACACACGTACTTGTTCATCATTGTCAGTTTTCGTAAATTCTTGCATTCAGCGAGGGCATGAATACCTCGCGATGTAATAATACTGTAGCCCGATAAATCTATTATTTCCAAGTCTGGACACGAATTTTTTAACTGTATTGTAATTGCGTCTAAATCTAGTAATCCGGTGCCGGCTTCATCAAAAAAGTTAGGCATGTGCAGATTTAAGTTACGCATCCGGCAAGTTTTTTGCAGTATTTTACAAAGAAATTCAGTTCTTATAAGGGAGCCTTGAAGGTCTAATTTCTCTAGAAATTCTAGATTTTCGAAACTCGAAACTTCTTGGTCCATTCCCTCCAGAATAACACAAGAACTGAGATCCAATACTAAAAAAAAAAAAAAAATGTACACATATTAGTCATATACAGTTTATCTGTAATCTTGACAATCATATTTATTACCTTTCAAATTTTTGCATATTTCTGAAATTTTTAATAGAGATAATTTGTCAACAAAATTGCAGTCACTTAATCGTAAGTGCGTTAAACAATCGCCGCAACTTTGAAGAAAGTTTACGAAATCCGTAGCAGGAATGTGGCTTCTTGTAAGATCCAACTGTTGTAAATATTTACATTTGGATGCAA
>NW_020217373.1:0-4280 GCF_003070985.1 Temnothorax curvispinosus | reverse complement strand
CGGACCAATCAGCGTGCCACGCGTCACCACTCCGACCGTCTGCCCTGCTCCGTGTCCTCGCTCCTTTTCTACAGCCTCTCGTCTCTCCTGTCCCTGCTCCCTCCTCCTCCAATTTCTCATCCTAACTTCCAAGTGTATCCTTACTGTCTTCCGTCAACTCTCTCGTACCCCGCCGTTCTCGACTCCTCCTCCACTTCCTCAACCTCTTCTAGGCCTATCCATCGGCTCCACAACACAACTTCTTTTCCCGGTCCTTATCTCCTCTCACAGTCCTTTATTTTCTCCTCTTAGACTCCGGGCCAACCGTCCGCTCCCACTCCCTCTCTCCCCGCCCCTCTGTCATATATTGAAATATAAATTTTGATCCATTTTTCAGATTTGTCAAAAGACTTTGGAAATTATATATATATAATATTGTTCGCGAAATCGCTGATTAATCTCGGCGATGGAAGCGGGATGAGAAGGACGCGCGTGGAAGGTGTTAACAAGTTATTTCGTTAATTTATGTGTAACTCAGAACACAATCTGAGCCGTCTTTAATGTGTAAAAATTGATATAGTTTGACCTGAGAATAGATGAGCGGTGTATGAAAGAGAAGTCTTTGTATGATCGTGGAAGGCGAGAGAAAATTATATTAATTGCCCTCCTCGTGGTGATTCGCCCGTGAGCCGGTGAGACACGTGGCGGTCGGCACTCGCGCACGTGTGAGCCTGAGTCGTCGTGTTGATGCACCTGAGCTGTTCGAGCGGTCTCTTCACACGTTAATGCAGTATCTCGGCAGCTGTAATCACTGCGGTGGGCACTTCAATGTGTAGTCACAGTCAAAATGCACAGAGCACACGTCGCATGTCTGGTCACTGCGCGGCTATTTTTACGACTCTGTGTGTCGCGAGGAAGAAGACGGCGATGAGCGCGCCCGTGCTTGCGCAAGTTGCCGCGTCGATCCGGCCCGTCGATATCCGATCGATGCTGCCATCTGATCGGACGGCGCAACGTGAACGGAATCTCGAACATTCCGCCCGCCATCAGCAACCTTGTTGATGATTCCTTACTCTTGATCCATTATCCTGTTGAAATGGGTAATATGGCAAGCTTGACAATTGGCCGGGTGAGTGTCGTGGTGGCCGTCTTGAGGGTAACCACCCTGGTGAGTCCATCCTTGCCGGAGTGCAAAGCTGTTACTCTGGCGAGTGGCCATTTGCACGGCGGAGAGCGTTCGTCGGTGAGCAGCACCATGGAACCCACCGTGATGTTGTTGTTAGGATGATGCCGCTTGGATATCGCCTGCTGGCGTTGCAGATAATGAGCCGACCATTGTGCCCAAAAATGTTGAACACGCTGCTGGATGAGTTGCCACCGAGATAGTCGCGAGGTGGCCAGGTCACTCACAAGGGAACGGTCGGAAGTGTCCCTACCCGATTTGGATGCGCTTTGGATATGTTGTTGAGCATCAAAAAATAGTAGACTCGTATTTTTTTGCGGCGTATCTCGACGTTTAGGGGTTGAAAAAACCCCTAAAAAATAACGACCGATTTGGATGCGCTTTGGCTACATTATCGAGCATAAAAAAACATTAGACACGGGTTTTTTTGCTGCTTATCTCGACGTTTAGGGGTTGAAACAACCCCTTGAAAATAACGGATTTTATCGTTTTTAGCGAATATCTTCAAAAATATAAGGCATAACAACAAAACATTTGTACGAAATGTTTATGGCTTTTTGTGCTCTTTACAATGGCGTAATCAGATTTTTCAAATTTGTCACATTTTTTAATTTAACCTCACCCCCACCTATTATTTTTGCCAAATATAACAATTTTTCCAACGCAAATTTAAGAGCGTTAAATGCCAAATATATTCTTGTGTATTTTTATTATAATACCATTATTAGATTTTTGGCAAGACGAGATGATATGTGCAAGACGAGTTGAGAATGGCCTCGATTTGCGTAAGCAACGTTGTGAGTTCTTCCGTCGTGAGTAGAATCTCCCCAATATCCGTCTCAGATGTAATTTCACGGATTTCACCACCGCCTCCCACTTGCCCCCCATGTGTGGAGCGCCTGGTGGGTTGAACTCCCATCTTGTGCAATCAAGTTGCAAAACTTGAGCAATTCGTTGATGTTCTTGAGAACCCTGGATGAACATTTTCTTGAGCGCGGCGTCTGCTCCAATGAAGGTTGTCCCACAGTCCGAATACATGGTCTGAGCAATTCCCCTTTTCGCTGAGAATCTTCGGAAGGCTGCTATGAATCCTTCTGATGAGTAGTCACTGACTACTTCGAGGTGAATTGCAGAAGTGGAGAAGCAGACGAACACACAGATCCATTTTTTGTATGTTTTCGCACCTCGTCCTTTCCATGTCTTGATGGTGAGCGGTCCGGCATAGTCGACTCCTGTATGAGTAAACGGACGTGACGGCGTAACCCGAGAAAGAGGTAGTTGGCCCATCAGTTGATGAGCACGGATCCCTTTCTGCCGAGCACACACGACACACTATAAGATATGAGACTTCACCGGAGCCCGTCCGCCGATGATCCAGTATTGTTGCTTGACATGAGCCAATGTCAGCTGAGTTCCTCCATGCAGGGTGCGCAGATGGGCGTGAGCGATGATTAAGGTTGAAAACCGTGAGTGGCGAGGTAAAATCGCCTGATGTTTGTTGTCCTGAGCTAGTGTTGATTGGTTGAGACGGCCGCCAACTCGGACAATTTCTTGAGCGTCTATGTACGCAGTCAATCGACTGAATGCGTGAGTAGTTGGCAATTTCGAGTTGGCCGTGAGCATCTTGATCTCGTGCGTAAAGTATGCCGCTTGAGTAGCCTTGATCCAGAAAAGTCTGGCCTTCTCCAAAGCAGAGTGCGAGTCCAACGATTTGGCTCGGTGCTTTCCAGCAGAGAGGTGAACCTGAAACAGAGAGCTGTTAATTCTCAATAATTTATTGAGGGTTCAGTACCTATATATGAGGTCCCAGTGATAGTCCGACTGAGATGCGGCCGCATATAGCGCAATGCTAGGATGAGCCTCATGCGCGCTCAACTCGTCCGAAAGCGCGGGTTGTGATGGCCATGCTTCAGGGGTAAGTATCCACGGTGGTCCCGTCCACCATAATGAGTGGCTTTAAAGTTGACCAGTAATTAGTCCTCGTGATGCGCAGTCGGCTGGGTTGGATGTACCAGGTACGTATTTCTAATGTGCGTTCGCAGTGAGATCTTGAATTTGAGAAACTCGGTTTCTCACAAAATCCTTCCAGCGCGATGCATGAGATTTGATCCACGTGAGTGTCACAACAGAGTCCGTCCACAGGTGAGTTGCTGTAACGTTTAACTTCAAGGTGGCTTGAACGTATTGCATGAGTCTTGAGAGCAGCAGTGCTGCGGTGAGTTCAAGTCTCGGGATGGTGAGCCGTTTGAGCGGTGCTACTTTATTTCTGGAGCACACCAATGAAATCGTGGCGCCATTAGAGCCGTGAACGGTGATATATACGACTGCAGCCATTGACAGTTGAGAAGCATCAGAAAAGCCGTGAAATTCCACTGACGAGGTGCTCAATGTGTTATACCACCGAGGTATTAAGATCTTGCGCAAGCTGGTGAGTTCTTTTCTGATGATGAGCCACCGTGATGAGAGCTGGGATGGCAGTGGTTCATCCCATTGGAGCTTATGAAGCCAAAGCTCCTGCAAGAGCATCTTCGCCTTGATCACGACTGGCAATGCAAAGCCTAGTGGATCGAATATCTGAGTCACTTCAGACAAAACGAGGCGTTTGGTGAGATGATCGGTGTGCGGCGAGATCCTTGTTGAGAATGCGAATGAATCTTCTTGAGGAAGCCATCGTAATCCAAGTATTTTGGTTACGCAGTTGTCAAATGTAATTTGTGAGCCCTGGTCCTTTTCTGCTTGAACCGCAGTGAGCACGTCTGGATGAGTCGCGTGCCACTTGGCCAATGGAAAACCGCCCGCCATGCACAAGTTTTTCAGCTTGAATGATTGGCGGCACTGCGAGGGGAAAATTGTGACCTTCATCCTCCACCAGTTGCAGCAGTGTTCGTACAGCCAAGAACGGGGCAGCCTTGGTACCATACGTGACCGTTGTTAGATAATATGGCACTTCATTAAGCTGATCGTCGATCCATAGAATCCGTTGTAAGTTCCAGTCATCTTCATGTACGTTGATTTGCCTGTACATCTTAGTGATGTCCGTGGCAACTAAATGCCGAAATTGTCGAATCCAGAGCAAAACATCTGTGATGTCTAAGTGCAGTTTGGCTCCTGTGTGCAT
>NW_020217372.1:0-4641 GCF_003070985.1 Temnothorax curvispinosus | reverse complement strand
AGTTAACTAACTAAAATGTTTAGTTGAACGTATCGAACTAAATATTTTTTGGGATTAACAATTTTTTTTCTCAGTGTATTTTTCGAGATACAAAGATTACGCGTCTACCACTTGTTACTTAGGTTTTTTCGAGGTATAATATTACTACTGCTTTTCTTCAATTAGAATAAAAAATTGAATCATGAAGAATTACACAGAGGTAACAGTACAAAATACAAATATTTTATTAAAATATTTAAACCCAACAAGGGAATACAAGGTATTTAAATACAAAGTTTATATATGTATTTTAAAAGATTTACTCGCATCGCAAAGAATTACAGAGGTAACAGTACAAAAAATAAAAATATTTTATTAAAATACATAAATTTTTCTTGTCAAAAAACTTGGCGCTGCTAGACCTCAAAATTAGGTCAGCCTGGTGTGTATGTGCAAGCGAGTGGGTGTGGGCGATGTGTGTGTGTGTGTGTGTGTGTGACGGTGAATAATGCGGCTTATTACTAAGTATAGGATAAGTTAGGATAAGTTTAGATTTTTAAAGCGATTAGAATTAAGTATAGAATAAGTATAGAATAAGTAATATCTACATTTGTAAAAGGTCTCTCTCTCTCTCTCTCTCTCTTTCTCTCTCTCTCTCTCTGTCTAGCAGCGCCAAGTTTTTTGACAAGAAAAATTTATGTATTTTAATAAAATATTTTTATTTTTTGTACTGTTACCTCTGTAATTCTTTGCGATGCGATTAAATCTTTTAAAATACATATATAAACTTTGTATTTAAATACCTTGTATTCCCTTGTTGGGTTTAAATATTTTAATAAAATATTTGGGACATTCCATGCGAAGTGATCCAGCCCAAAAAATATGTTTTTTTTTATTGTGCTGAAATTTTCACAATCTATTGCCCTATTGACCATAATTATCCACACCAATTTTTTAGACATTTGTCCAACGCGTTGTCTACTTACAGGGGTTTAAAGTTTCGGCGTTGAGGCCGTCATGTTAAACTTTATCATGTTAAACACATCGATAATTTGTCGTAAACATTACCGATTTTAAATAATGATCAGTGATTTTTTAAGTATTTTTTACACACTTTCGAGATATATTATGCATTATTAATAAAAAAGGTTAATTAATTGATATTTTTCAACATTAATAATAAATTCAAATTTTTCTTTAAAATCGGCATCTTTGATTTCAATAAAAAAAATGCCAAAAAAAAGAAGAAAATGTTATCAACAAAAAAGTACAGGAAGTCCAAGATGGCGAAATCACTCCTTAGTAAGTTACAATTCATTCTGTGTGCGAACTCATCCGTGCCGCCCGCGCCGTCGCGGCGGGGCGAATCTATCAAAAACCGGATATTGGATGAAAAAATGAAAAACGTATAATTCAAATTTTGACGAGATTTTATGTTAATATATATCCTAAACTATAAATAAATATAGTTATAATTGATTTTATCCTTTGTTATTTCCTTAAAATGATCTGATAAAGTATGACATTTTCGTGAATACTGAAATTCTAGTAATTCGATAGGTTACTTTCTAAAATCTCCGCCGAAAGTATAACTGCGAATATAAGTTAAATGCCTATCAGAACTTAATTATTAGGGTTCAAAAAACATATTTATTTTAGTTTTATGTCATTTGAGTACTATTATATATTAATAAATATACACGACATATTCGACTATTAAAAATTTCTTACTTCAATATTCAAACAGGAAGAAAGTTTGTGGATTAGGGTGGATTAAGGTTTGCTCTGCGCCATTTGATAGGGCAAAGTGTCTAGTTTTTGGCCATATATGATCATTCAACCCCCTTCGTCCCCCTTTTTGAGATAATTGACCTCAAAGTTCACTCGACATAGTCGAACGTCGTCCATGAATAGCTCAAATTTGATCATGTCGAGTGAATATGGATGTCTATTTTCTCATAAGAGAAAGACGTAGGGGAATATATAATTTGTTTAAATATTGCTATTTTATAACGATTAATTACATCCATATTTTATAACAATTAATTACATTAATTAATATAATAGCAATATGATAAATATTATTGAATAAATGTATTTGGAGTATACTGCGCATTCTGTAAATCCATGGACCAATAAGATTGCTTTACGTTAAATTATTCGTTCTGCTCGAGGGAGGGAGGGGAGGAGGGAAGGAGAGAAAAGAAGGGGAGGGGAGGGGAGGGGGAGGAAATAAAAACAGCGGAGATAAGAACTTTTCGTCAGTCTTTCTCGATCAGTAGTCGATTAAAGACTTTTTGATTTTGAAAGTTTTGATTTTTGTCGTTGCTTTATACAATTCACTTTGCGTCCTTTTCAGGATACAGTAAAAAATATATATAATATATAAAATATATAGAAGATTACACTTTAACACGCTCGCAAAATGGAAAATTTCCGAACAAATCGTCAACTTTTTAATTGTATGCGTGCAAATAATCTTGATTTATCAAATTATGAGGCTTTAATAAGCCACGTAATATCATGTATTGATACTGAATTACCTAAAATTGCGTTGGAACCATTGAAACGAAAAATCATAAATTTCACGAAGAATTTGAAGTCAAAATGGATAGCTAGCCGTTACGATTACAATTACATTACAATTACGATTACATTGCTGGATTCGCTGTTTCGAATGCTTATTACATATTTCGTATAAAATTGATATCAAATGTTGGTCAGCGAGGAATGAGAGTCATAAACGAGAAATCGAGCAAAGAAAAAGAGAGATACAGACTGCCTTCAGAACAAAAGCAGGTCTCTTGATAGACTTCGTGAAACAAGGAAAAGGTACATCCAATGATGGCAACACGGCCAGAAAATTTTTTGCTAATCCAGAATTATCAGCTGCCATTACAGGTTTAGATAAGAACTTAATAACTCGATTTGAAGTTTTGTTGCAAGTAATCGCTAGCGGGAATAGGATTAACGTGTCGGAATTCGAATCTTATGCTTTTAGAACTGCCGAATTATTTGTATCATTATGCCCATGGTACTACATGCCAGTCTCAGTCCACAAATTATTGATTCATGGCAGTGATATTATAAAAAATGCTATCATACCAATAGGATAATTATCTGAAGATGCTCAGGAAGCAAACCATAAATATTTTAGAAAATATAGAGAAAATCATTCGCGAAAAATGTCGCGAATACAAAATAATAAAGATATTTTTAATAATTTGATAATTGCTTCAGATCCAATAATATCTAATTTGCGAAAAATTATGGGACATAAAAAGAAAAAATTAACTGAAGATGCAAAATGTTTATTATATTTCAGCGATAATGATGTAGATGATGATTAAGTTCAAGAAATAGATGTGAGAAGCAAGAAAAACAGTTCCTTTTCTATTATAAAACTCACAAAAATTAAACATCCCGAGGTTTAAGACTATCATTGAAAATCAAATTAACTTTATTTTTTAACCGACTTCAAAAAATAGAGGTTCTATATTCGGCGTGTATGTATGTATGTATGACTACGATTTTCTTTAAAACTACTGAACGGATTTAAATGCGGTTTTCACTGTCCTATAGAGCAATTCTCCAGAAAGGTTTTAGTACATAAAATATCGCGCTAAAACATCAGGGTACGGAGCAGTAAGGAAATATCCAATAATAATTATTCATATTAATTTAATAAAGCACTAAAAAAGTATAAAATAAAAAAAAATTTTTTAAATAGAACCGACTTAAAAAAAAACTAAAAAGTATTTAAAAAATAAAAAAATTATCTATGCGCTTTATGAAAAATTGTTAATTAAATAATTTTGATTTTATACACTAAATGTATAATAATCGTACATTATTTATGTCAAGTTTCAAGTCATTTCATTGAAAAATGTAGAAGTTATAAGCAAATGACCGAAAAATGAGGCGTTCGCCCCACTGTGCGGCGGGCCCCGCCTGCGGCACGGATCATGAGTTCGCACACAGAATGAATTGTAACTTACTAAGGAGTGATTTCTCCATCTTGGACTTCCTATACTTTTCTGTTGACAACATTTTCTTCTTTTTTTTGGCATTTTTTTTATTGAAATCAAAGATGCCGATCTTAAAGAAAAATTTGAATTTATTATTAATGTTGAAAAATATCAATTAATTAACCTTTTTTATTAATAATGCATAATATATCTCGAAAGGGTGTAAAAAATACTTGAAAAATCACTGGTCATTATTTAAAATCGGTAATGCTTACGACAAATTATCGATGTGTGAAGTTTAACATGACGGCCTCAACGCCGAAACTTTAAACCCCTGTAAGTAGACAACGCGTTGGACAAATGTCTAAAAAATTAGTGTGGATAATTATGGTCAATAGGGCAATAGATTGTGCAAATTTCAGCACAATAAAAAAAAACATTTTTTTTGGGCTGGATCACTTTGCATGGAATGCCCCATTTGTATTTTGTACTGTTACCTCTGTGTAATTCTTCATGATTCAATTTTTTATTCTAATTGGAGAAAAGCAGTAGTAATATTATACCTCGAAAAAACCTAAGTAACAAGTGGTAGACGTAATCTTTGTATCTCGAAAAATACACTAAGAAAAAAAATTGTTAATCCCAAGAAATATTTAGTTCGATACGTTCAACTAAACATTTTAGTTAGTTAACT
>NW_020217371.1:0-2066 GCF_003070985.1 Temnothorax curvispinosus | reverse complement strand
CTCTCATGATTTTGTAAAGTAAAGAGGGATAATGCAAAAGCCATTCTTGAAAGAACCATGAATTAAATTTTAATTAGTTGATCGAGATTATTTTAAAATCGTTCGTTATTTCAATAAGTGCGTATTACAGTTAATGATGACACTGTCAGTCAACGGCGATATCAACATAGATTTTTGTCTTTTAACTTCATTATGTAATTGTATATCATATACATTGCTAATGCCCGTTCTAGACTGGAGGATGAGCCGACTCTCGGCTCATCCGAGTGAGTGGTGTAGACGGATAAAAGTCATACTAAAGACTTCTGAAGTTAGCTTTCAATCGTACCAATTAAAAGTGTTTGAAGTAATATTTACAAGTGGAATCCAAAAATAAGAAACTGTCAACGAGAGAAATGGTAAAAGCAAGGAAAAAAAAGATTTTGGTATGTAAAAAAACTACTTTTTTTTCTTGTTCTACAGAGTCAGCATTATCAATAAAATGTGTACATTTTTTATGTGTTTAGGAAGTAAAAACAAGATGTGTTTCATTTGACGAAGAAGAAATTTTTAATTTAATATCAATATATTCTCTGCCAGCAATACAAAATGAGTTTAAAAAAAGTAAAAGGCATTCATTGATATACGAAAAAATCGCTACTCTCCATAACATGTCAGAAGAGTATTGCAGAAATGCAAAAGATATTCAAACTAAAATAAAAAATTTAAGATCTGAATATATAAAAAAGAAACCCAAATTAGGTAATAAATCAGCTGTACTACTTATTAAACAACTCATTTATAATATTTATATAATAATTTATATAATATTTATAATATTTATAATATTTATTTACTATAACTGTTTAATGTTATTATGTATAGGAGGTACACTACCTGATGATTTTCCATTTTATGATGTTTTACATAAGCTGTGGAGTGAAAAAGATATATTTAATGATGAACTTCTTGATGATTCAATGGTTGATGATAATTCTGATGGTATATTAATAATAATTTTTTAAGGATTTTTACCTTGTGTCGTTCATTTATTGTTGTTTAACATTTGGTGTCACCGAATGTTAAACAAGGATAAATGAACGACATCTGTAGAATGTCCGCTATTATTTTCAGGCGAGTAATCAAATTCTACATCTTTTAATAATTCTTCACCTTCGGGATCTTCATTGCTGCTGTTATCTAAAATATTGTATTTTATTAGAAATAATGTCATCCTTATTTATTGTAATACAGAAAAATTATTACACAAGGTAAAAATCCTTAAAAAATTATTATTAATATACCATCAGAATTATCATCAACCATTGAATCATCAAGAAGTTCATCATTAAATATATCTTTTTCACTCCACAGCTTATGTAAAACATCATAAAATGGAAAATCATCAGGTGGTGTACCTCCTATACATAATAACATTAAACAGTTATAGTAAATAAATATTATAAATATTATAAATATTATATAAATTATTATATAAATATTATAAATGAGTTGTTTAATAAGTAGTACAGCTGATTTATTACCTAATTTGGGTTTCTTTTTTATATATTCAGATCTTAAATTTTTTATTTTAGTTTGAATATCTTTTGCATTTCTGCAATACTCTTCTGACATGTTATGGAGAGTAGCGATTTTTTCGTATATCAATGAATGCCTTTTACTTTTTTTAAACTCATTTTGTATTGCTGGCAGAGAATATATTGATATTAAATTAAAAATTTCTTCTTCGTTAAATGAAACACATCTTGTTTTTACTTCCTAAACACATAAAAAATGTACACATTTTATTGATAATGCTGACTCTGTAGAACAAGAAAAAAAAGTAGTTTTTTTATATACCAAAATCTTTTTTTTCCTTGCTTTTACCATTTCTCTCGTTGACAGTTTCTTATATATACATACTGAAGTTATTTAGCTCTCAATCGTACCAACCTAAACAACTTAAAATTGTGCAGTGTAGACGGACGATCGTAGTCGGATGAGCCGAGAGTCGGCTCATCCTCCAGTCTAGAACGGGCATAACGCAAAACAATCAAGAATAATGCGATGAAACAAAATACTAAATT
>NW_020217370.1:0-5000 GCF_003070985.1 Temnothorax curvispinosus | reverse complement strand
TGGAGTAACGCCATCTCTTTCGTAGTTCAACCCACTGACAAGGACAAAAATGTTCTAGCACTAAAACTAAAAAGATTGTCCAAAAAAGGGACCGATCCTATAGAGATTAAAAAGGCATTGAAAACATGTTCCACATGAGCTTCTAATTTTTCACATGAAGCGAGATCCACCTCATCGCATCCCCTGGGTCCTTGTAGGACGAACCGAGGTCTGTAAACGTACGGTTTGAAAACTTATTTTTTTATCTAATTTTTTTCGATTAATCTTCTTATTATTTTTCGCATGTATATGACCAAAAATTATAAAAAAAATATAAAAAAAAAACGGGCACAGTAACAACTGTGTCGCTACCAACAACGTAGAACTATGTTTACCGTCACTAGTTCATGTTAAAGTATTCAGGGAAGGACAGTTGACGTAGCCCTACGTTGTTGGTTGCGGCACAGTTGTTACTGTGCCCGTTTGATATTTATATTGGCAATTTTTTCTAATTCTATTATGTTCTTCAATCTTTTCTACCCCTATTTTATATATAATTCTTTAAAATTTAGTTGATGAAAATTTAGTTCTTGTAGTAAACACTTCGGTGCCTATACTGCAATATGCGTTGCATTCGTACGTGAGAATAAGCATACGATGCATTCTGGAATGCATATCAACTATTTATAACTTATAACCCCCCCCCCCCCATACGTACGTGGGTCGTCCGCATGAGTCGCACTGAGTTGCACTTGCGACTTTGAATATGGCACGTTGCGGACCGTGTGGAGAAAATAAGTTTCTTCACGGTTACGCTAGCGATGTTCGCGAGTTTTACAATCTCACTCCTTTGATGCAACAATTATTTTTGGCGTGCGCACGATCTGGTTTGGACGCGGCGTCTGGCGACGCGTGATTTGATTGTTGCTTGATGTATAATGTATAACATCTCACTTGAAAAAGGCCTGATTGAGACCGAAACGTTGTGAAGAGGAAGAATAAAGAAGTAATGGCCAGTGGGTCGAGTAATTTTTTGAAGTTGTTATTTATATGTACTGGCGAACCTAATATACTGGATTGCTTTTTCTAGACAAACATTCGAACATGTGCTCAACCGTTGCAAATAATATAGACTACTCGTTTGTGGCGACTTTAATGCCCACGCGCGCTCTTGGGGCTCAAGACAAACTAATTTTAAAGAAAATTTATTAAATGGCTGGGTTTCACAAATGGATCTGCGACTAATGAATGTGGGAAGTAGACCTACATTTGTAGGTCACCAAGGTAGCTCCGTTATCGACCTCACGTGGGCCTTCTCTGATATGTCTCGCGATGTTCGTAATTGATCATTCCGCGAGGACATTACGTCCCTATCGGAACACCTCTACATTACTTTCTCCGTCACTGACTCGACAAGTAGGCCCTATGTACGCCCGCACTCCAAATGTTGGAATTACAAGAAGATAGACGTTGACTTTTACAGGGCTTCAATTGAATAGACATGCGCCGTTACTCCTAGTGATGAGAAATCCATGGTAAATGTGATATCAGATCGTTGGATACATCGCTGCATTACCGATGCCTGCAAAGCTGCCGTTCCTCGTCTTCGACGTTCCTCGCGTGGACGGGGTGATCCCCACGCGTATTGATGGAGCGCGGATATCGCTTCGCTTCGAGCTGTGGCTAATAAAACCAGGCAAGCATGGATTCGTGGTCGTCCTGGGGATATTCCAGAGATCTCGGAGCGGAAAAGGACGACGTATGTCCTCGCCGATCAGGAGCTAAAGCGAGAAATTCATAGGGCCAAATCGAAGGCGTGGCAGGAACTAATCGCCACACTCGACGACGACCCCTGGGGTCTGCCTTATAGGATCGTCATGAACAGGCTTCGAAAATCAAGACTCGGCCTTACCGCCACTCTCGAACCTAGCATTTTGAGTAATTTGCTAGATAAGCTCTTTCCACCGGGTAATGCGCTTGTCCCTGTCGATCTAGGGAATTGCGAAGAGAATCGTGTTCCTGTAACCGAGAAAGAGGTAGCGAGAGCCATTGCTGCCAAAACTAACACGAGCACGGCTACCGGTCCGAATGGTTTCAGGGCCACTGTCTTGAAAAAACTACCCCCAGCTATGATCGGTCGATTGACACAGTGTTTTACATCTTCTTAAAACATGGAATATTTCCACCAAGTTGAAAATTAGCAGATCTCATCTTTATTCCTAAGGATGAGACCATTCCTGGAGAGTTGCCCAAGACTCGGGCCATATGTCTGTTGAACGAGGTCGGTAAGACATTTGAGCGCGTCATAGTGAAACGCATGCTCAAATTTATGGAAGAGAATTCGTCGGCCAATTTGTCAAACAATCAATTCGGATTTCGGAAGGGGCGATCAACTACGAATGCTTTATTTTTGTTCAAGAAAATTGTCACTGAGGCTCGGGCTGATGGCAAGGTAGTTCTGGCCTTGTCATTGGACATTGAGTATGCGTTCAATTCTGTTAAGCTTCCGAGTATCAGGAGGGCCCTTCGTGTCAGACGCTTCCCCCGATATTTGCGTTGTATTATTGAGTCCTACCTTTCAAAATTGGAAAATCAGGTATGTAACATCCGACGGCACCCGCCGTACCAGGAAGGTTAATAGAAGGGTCCCGTAGGGCTCGGTGCTGGGCCCCCTACTTTGGAACCTGGCTTTCGACGCAGTACTGAAAATTCTCTTCCCCGAGGGCTGTCATGCTATTTGCTATGCCGACGATACTTTACTCGTGATTGAGGGGGAGGACTATGATGAAGCGTGTTCCGCGGCTATCGAATGCTTGGAGCGTCTCATGTGTAATCTGCGATATTTAGGACTTAAGGTTTCCTGAGCCAAGACGGAGGCCATGCTTTTTGGACATTGCCCGCGTAACGCATTCTTCGAATTCGATGGCTGCAAGATATACATTAAGAACAAAATGAAGTATCTGGGTGTGTACATAGACAGACGGTGGAATTTTTGCAACCATTTCCGATACGTAGAATCTAAGGTCACAAAAGTTAATAGGGCGTTGTGTGGAATTCTCCCCAACTTGCGTGGCCCCATCGAGAACAAACAAAGACTATGTTATAGTATGATTCTGTCTATAATTTTATATGCGGTTCCGATTTGGAGCATCGAACTGGAGGCTTCCGCAAACCGACGAAGACTCCTACGACGAGTGCTCCGCCAGACTGCTTCGCGTACCGTAATGGCGTATCGTACGGTACCGTATGAGGCGGCCACCTTGTTGGGTAGAATTCCGCCTTTGTATTTGTATGCGGCATATTTACGCAGGGTCTATCTGGAATTGCGAGAGAAGAAAGAGTTAGGGACCTACACCGACAACTCTAGTGCCGAGGTGCGTGAGACGGAGTGAATGGTGTTACGTCAGCATGGTTGGCTCACGTTCAGGACCAACGCCTGTCCGGTAAAAGGACTAGGGAGGCCATTGCCCCCAATTTCGAGGCGTGGCTAGACAGGCGGTCTGGCTTCCTGACCTTCAGGATCACTCAATTTCTTACGAGACACGGAAGCTTTAGGGCCTTTCTGCATCGAATAGGTAAAGAGGAGTCCCCTATCTGCTATTATTACCTCCAGACCGAAGATACGACCGAACACACACTTGCTTCCTGACATTTCTGGAACTTCGAACGGGGAGAATTGACTGCGGTTTTGGGTCAGGACTTGACCTTGTCTACAGTAGTGGGACACATGTGCGGCTCTTGGGAGGCCTGGAGCGCGTTCTCCACCTTCGCGGAAAGAGTGCTCAAGCAGAAGGAAGAAGACGAACGAAGGAGGCAACGGGGCCTCGAGGTCGGCAGAATTGTCGAGGGCATTGCAAGCGAAGACGATGCGTGACGTCCTAATGCGTGAATGTTATTGCGACTTATGGTGTGCAATCTACTGTTAGTTACTTTGCGTGCGACTTTGGAGTTTTCTCGGTGTGCTAGTTGGAGCGGCGGGGCGCCGGCTGGTAGCGAGCCTTCTTCCTCCTGGGGTCCGGGGGGTCGCCTGATGCGACAATGCCGAATCCCTGGAGGGGGGGATTGGTGGCTCGGGGCCGGCCGGCGGTCGTCGCTCTCTTCCGTGCCGTTGGGGTGGCTCCGTGCCCTGCGTGCGTTCCCTGTGCCTTATCCATCGTTCGCCGGGTTTTTTTTGTTCCGAGGTATCCACCGCCTGGGTCGTAGGGTTCGCTGGGGGTTGGTCGGCCGCGGCTGGCTGCTCACTGCTTTGGGGCTCCGGCACCATTGTTCGGCAATGGTGGCTTGGAGCTTCTTCGTGGCGGCCGGGCGCGGTTGGTCGCCCCCCTGGTGGATTTCTGCGGTCCGGCGGGGGGGATTACTTTCCCTGGTGCAATGTCTTCGCGCCTTTTCCCTGGACCCTCCCATATGGGTGGGTCTAGGGGAGGGGCGCAGCTTTCTTCTCCGCTAAGGAATACTCAGCTGGCTATGTATAATGTGGACCAGAAGAGTCTGGTCTAATTTTTCAGTGGTCATATCCTATTCGTTGGCGAGTCCGTTCGGACTCGTGTTTTGTAGCGTGGAACCCCTCTCCGGATAGAGTGGGCTTCCTGTTTGTATAGTTTGTATGCGTCCTAGTTCGTGTGCGTCCTTCCTTGGGGTGTCGGTTCCCATGGGGGAATGGTCCCGCACCCGATGAAGACACCCCTCAATGATATGACTACCCGCGGTCACTATCATGAGAGGTCTCCGAGGTGGTCGAATGGCGACACAAACGTGTGGGCCATTCGACTAAGGACTTCGCCTCCCTTTCCTGGGATCCGGGCTTTCCTGGATTGACCCGTCGTTGGTCTAGTGTATGTGGTTTACGGGTATCTGTCGCCTCGAGCGTGAGGACTGTTGTGGCACGTGAAGTAGTACCTCGTGTTTTCCGCGTGTCGTGACTATAGTCCATAGTGCGGTGTTTAAGGAGAAGGGTTTTAGTGGGTGCAAGCCCCACATACCCCGGGGCCGGCCCCCGGTCGAATGCGCGAGGCATTTCCCCT
>NW_020217369.1:0-7608 GCF_003070985.1 Temnothorax curvispinosus | reverse complement strand
TATATAACTACAAATAAAATGCGTTTTTAAATATAAAATTATAAATAAAATGCGTTTTAAAAATGAAAGATTAGTATTTATATACAGTTAACAAATCTCTTCTTAGGAAATTTTTAATAAACTTACAAAAAGCGTTGGTCTTTTGACTAACGTGAAGACAATCGCTACTTAAATATGTCATATCGGTATACCCATTTGAAGCAAATGGAATACTGAAATTCACCAGGATAGGCTGAGTTACGACTGTAAAGTCATCTCTTTGGAATTCTGAATAAGTTGCGATTTCCATATCTAACTTCTGCCACCTAAAACATATTTTCAACTTTTTAATCAATCCGCAATTTGCTTTCAACGGTATAAGTGATACTTTCAATGAAACAAGTTAAAATTAATTTATACTGTCGCACATTGCAAACACGTATTTTTTACTTAATGTCGTATCGGATTATTTAAACACAGATAAGAACTTTGCATTACCGAAAATAATTATATGTATATTAACATTTAATAAATAACATAGGGTAGGTAGTCCAACAATAAACCATGTAAATTTCAGAGGCTTATATCTCTCAATTATTGAGTTAAAGATCTGTGTTTTTGCATACGCAGGTCATGAATTTAGTTGGCTACTATTGTATAAGATGACTCATAAGTTATTTTTAAAGTTTAGCCACAATTTTGTTTTTTTTAAAGCAATGTTAAATGGTTTATTGTATACAAGGTTGTTATACACAATAAACCTAGTCATTTTTAACAATGAACCACATGTTTTATGCTGTGAATTGTTAGTGTTATTTTAGTTTTACTATGTTTTAAAATGTTTATTTAGGGAAGAGATAATTATAAGACATGATAAGTAAGATTAGGATAGTATAAATTTAAATTAAAGCTAGCTTAATTATATATGTTATGTTTTTATTATTTGAAGCTTACAATCAAAATTATTATTTTTAATCAGACTTTTTGTCACTTAGATTATTATTTATTGTAGCAACTAGTCAGTTTAATAAGACTTTATAACACCGATAACTATAGTAAAAGACAAAATGGTTTATTGTAAACCATATAACATTTTTTACGCTAATTTCCAAAAAATACGATAAAATAATGCAATAGAAAAAGTTGTTTACAGAATTATAAAGCCAAATATACACACAAAACTATAGAATAATGAAAAAAAAATGATAGATATAACAACAAAAACATGAAAAATACGTAAAATTTACAAAAAAAAATTTAGTTTGTCTAAATTCACAAAATGTGGCCTTAAACGGCCATCCTTTGTGTGATTTGCCGGTCGATTGGAGAGCCGAAGAGAAGTTCAAATGCGAGTCTTTGCATATGATGCAACAAGCACACTCTGGTAACGTCATATTTATGAAATATCGCAATAGTTTATAGTGTACTATAGGGTTCATTGTTGGACTACTTACACTACTCTAGACTATTTTCTGTTTTATTTTACGTTATTACACTTACTGTTGTATAATGTCGTAATACATAGATCTAAAACGCCAAGATGTGAGACCAAACATGCAAGAACACACGAACTTCGTTCCGAGGAAACAATTAAGCGATGGTTTTTCTTCACGTATCTCAACCATAGCCTTTAAATGTGGTGGTGGAAGCAATGCCACGAAGGTTCGCGGCAAATTATCTCTTAACGTCCGCAAAGCTTGGAGTAGATCAGTTTTATGTGTTTCAAGAACTGACCAAGGTGATGGAATCCAACATATTTTACTGCAAAAGTCATTGCTTCCGATCATCAGAGAGATGAACTGCAAATCAAATTTTATTGTTATCGATATGTATGTTTAATAAATAAGAGTGCAGAATGTTTAACAGCAAAGCGAGATATTTGGTTGTACAGCATATTAACGAAAATCTTGAAAAACATTACAAAATTATGACAGGCTATAAATAGTTCCGTCAAATTTTTATCGCAAGGAAAATCAGTTTAAAACTATAAGGGGTGATAATTAACTTAATTATTACATACAACAAAACATGCAGTTCACGTAATGACAATAGCCTCCTCGTTTCTCTCGCTGTTTGCAACAAATTAAATTTGTCTATAAGTTCAACGAACCTTCCAATGTTTCTGCAGATCTATCCTTGGATCATTTTTAATTTTCTTGACTAACATATCCGCCATGTAAACCATATCCGCGGACATAGCTCCACTTTCGGCAACATTCAATTGCGATGCCTTGTCAGTTGTCAAAGAGTCTCCCAATGCATATCCTATCAAATTGGGGTTGAATTCCTAATATAATGAAAATTTATGATGACTAATTTGTACACGCGCACATTGTTAGATCAGCCTTTAGTGTTACATTACTCCCTTTCCTTCCCTCTCAAGACATAATACAACTTTTCTTATCTAACTTATCGTTATAGTATCCGTCTCTATGTTATTTTTTTAAATTATAAATCTGTCATAAAATTGTGAAAATCTGTCACAAAGATCATATATTTAATCATAAACTTTCTAAGATTATTTAATATATAAAATAAATTGCAAGAAAAGAAATAATTTTCGGTTAGAGAAAGACATTTATTAAAGTGAGGAAAAAAATTAGAGAGCGAATAAAGAACTCACAATTTTAAATATTGATCAATAATGATTATGATAATGATTTTATTAACCGATATAACATTCTGAATTATATAATATAATATGATATAATATATTATATTATATTATATAACTTTTTCGTTTGGCATTGCTTAATATCCTGGTATTTTATTTTACAAAGTAAGATTGTTAGCATCACGCCCAACTACCTTAGGGGAATTTTACGAAATATAAAATTTGCACATGGGATAAGAGGGAATTCCCCTCAATGCCCCCTTCCGCTAACTACAATTTCGCCGCTCTCACATAAAGTCACGCGGTAGCTCTAATGGTGCAAAAAAAGTCTATTTTTCTTTTTTTATTATATAATTATTACATAACAGCACTACAAATCTAAGTGCGTATTTTAGGTGAAGCTCTTTTTACACATTTCTAACTGTTTTAAATCACGTCATTTAACATTAAACGAACTAACTTTTAATGTAATACTATTAAAAGTATTAAATGACGTAATTTAACACATAAAGAGAAATATGTAAAAAGAGCTTCAGTCTAATGTGTCATTGTACAGGCGCTGAGTATCAGACCTTCTCTCTGAATGAAATGAAAGAGCAATACACAATAATATCTTTCAGAATAATAAAATATAATTATGAACAGAAATCAGTGGTTATTTCACAGTGGAATATCGCATATAAGCAGCAGAAATTATCACTTTAAATAATATGCAGAATTCAAATCACATAATAAACATGAAATATGTAAACATTATAAGAGATCACATAATAATCATGAAATATAAACATTGTAAATAAGAAATCACATAAATTTAAAAAAACAGGAGAAATCAAAACATCCGAAAATAGTTCGCACAGTAATTACATTAAACTGAGATTTAATGATGACTTAATTTTCTTTCAGATAATTATTAATCAAACCAAACTCAAAGTTAGATAATAAATTTTATATAAACAAGATTGAAAGACGTATTTAATGAAAATAGATCAAATAATACATTATTATCTACTAAAATGAAAGGAACTGAAAATTATTAATATTCACATTAAGTAAATGACGCACAATTTGAATATTTTAGCAATTCAATCAACCTTAAAATTTGTCTCATTATTAAATATCTTAGAATATTAGTAAATATTAATAGTCGCATTGTATTAAGAATTAACCATGCGCAAACATATCATTTGGTGGATTTTTCGAACAAAATGAAATTATAAGTATATGAAATACAGTTCACAGTAGAACTTATACAAAAGCATATACACTTTCTTTGGAGAAAGAGGTGTTGTTAATTTGATTTGAACGTAGAAAACTTAATTAAAAGAGATCGAAAGAACGAAAGGAATCATTTGTCTAACGTTTGACTAAATCTCCAAGAGAATTTAAAGATATAGTTGTATTATTATTGTTAACGCAATCTATATTTAGTGCCTCGTGAGAAGTCTCTGCAACCAAGATTGTAAATTAGATGGAACCTTCCACCAAATGCAAGAATGTGAACTCTGATTCTCGGTCGCAAGAACATCTCGAATGTTACCTTAAAAATGACCGCAATCGGCTTGTATGGAGCAATCTTAATAATGGCCGCTATCGGCGCTCCAGAATAATCTCGTGATAATGGCCGCAATCGGCAGTATTGAAATTAAGAATGTATGGGTGACATCTCAAAGCATTACCAAAAATCTAAAAATTTCATAGATTGTTCTATTATTACATCTAAGTATCTGTGTAAAATTTCAGCACATTTCTCTTACTGGTTTAAAAGTTATTGTAATTAAGGATGTATTGGAGGTATATTTCAATATATTCAGAAAGTGCTGTAAATTGTTTCTAAATTAAATTAAAAATACTCTGTAAATTTTTGAAGTTATTTAAGAGTTATTTAAGTTTAAAGTTGATTGAAGTGAAAATTAACATTATCCCTTATAGAGAATTGACATTTTTGTTGTAAATATAAATAAAATATAAATAAATCGTTAAGATATTTCTTAAACTTTTTTTATGTATAAAACATACATCATTGATATTGTGTATTTTAAGTTTCAAAATTTTTTGCCACAAAAAAATTTTTTTAATTGTTTAAACAATACTAATTATTTAAATAACACAAAATTATACTCAAACTGTTAACGGTAATCCTTTCTAACATATAAAAAATTTTGAGTTGTTTGACATACATGCAAAGTCTTCTTTATTGAAAGTTTAACTTTTAGCAAGGACTGTACGACCCATACATCCTTAATTGAACTATTGAAAGAAATTAACGACGCGATCGTCGTTGATCGTCGTTGATCGAGTATGCGTGGCGAACTGTGACACGTGAAGGTTGCTTCGCATTGCGATGTATGTATGTACATACACTGACCGGCAGGAATGCCTGGACATTTTGATATGTATATGACATATATGTACATGTATATGTATATATGTATTATGTCCAGGCATTCCTGCCGGTAAAGTGTACATGGTAATAGTGGTAGCGCTTCTAGATCGATAGTGCGTTTACGGGAGGTCAATAACTATTGATTTTACTCTGCCTTATTTCTTCTTACTGTAGCTCTCCTTTACCATATATCACCATATTAAGCTCTGCCTATCCTTACCTTTGATACCAACTCATGCTACAGATTCTAAACACGATTCATTATATAGATTCTAAACAGTCATTTTTAGATGTTTATGCGTGTAAAAATAACACACTTGGATTTGCAGTGTTAATGCAACGGGTATTAGACTTTACTATAGTTTTAAAGATTTTAATTAAATTTTATTGATTTAACTGCCATGATTGGCCGCCATCAATATCTTAAATCTCCATTTCTCGTATTTGTCTTGCATGCTAAGATTTGTTCAATAATAAACGTTATAACGTTGTAAGATTTGATTGCCTTACTTTAATGATATTGGGAAGAGTTAGATATTGTCTCCACGTGCCTTGGCCTCCGCCAGTCACGGTAACTCCTCTATTTTCTATGAGAATCTGGAACAGATTGTCTGCAAAGATTCCAGCTCCAGCCATAAGAGAATCGCCCATCGTGGCAATGACATCGATATCACCCGGTCTTAGTTTATGCACCGACTCTGGCACTTTTGACGATCGGCCACCTGAAATTTATTCAGTCGTGTAGCACTCCTCAATTACACGATGTTTCGCATTTCTAATATCTTTTTTATAACAATTTAATTAATTGTACAACTTCGAATCGACTATTCTTTAATGTAAACGTCGACTTCTCTTACAGAAATTTAATATTGTAAGTGATTACTTTGCTAGTGATTAATTACTTATTTTGAGTATTAAATGCGCTGTTCTAAATGCTTTTAATACTAAAAATAAGTAATTAATCACTAGCTAAATAATCACTTATTAAACTTCTCACGTATTAAATTTCTGTAAGGGATATGCGTTCTTATTACTGACTGAGATAAAATCATACTTTTTAGTTACATAAACCTTGTTCTGTAATAAAAAATTTTGATTTGGTATACATATAAGATTCTTGTTATTAATATATGTATAATATTGTATAATATGTATATGTATAATATATGTATAATATGTATATATGTATAATATGTATATATGTATAATATGTATAATATGTATAATATATGTATAATATTGAAAAATAAAAAATTGGGTTGTACCTCCATGCTCAGATTTAGGTGAAACTTTGTGAATAGGTTTCTTTTAGATAAAAAACACATACCAAAAAGATTTTTTGCGACTCCAAAGTTTAGCAACTTTTTTAACATTTTTAATTTGCTGCCTCCGCGCATACATTTTCCACGCGAAACAAACCAAAACAGCTCTCAAGTAATGTAAACAACCATAAAGTCATACACAAAGTACAAATATATTAATTTGCTGCTTCTGCGTTACATTTTCCACGCGAAACGAGGTGCCACATAAGTTTAAAATTTTCCATGCGTGGAAAGCTCACGCATGTACTTTGGAGGCACACTATGTATCTAGTTTAATAATAGTGAAGCCCCCCGCAGGGAGACGGAAACTGCCTTTACGCATACACTTTTCACGCGAACCGAGGTTCACCCCCACCTCCCCCTGCTTTCGAGGAAGGTGCGGTAGCCCCTCCCTCGCTTACGTGTGTACTGTTTATACACACACAATTAAAGTATTATTTAAAAATTCTTATTAACTTTCCACGCATGAAAAGTTCACGCATACACTTTTCACGCGAACCGAGGTTTACCCCCACCTCTCCCTGCTTTTGGGGGAGGTGCGGTAGCCCCTCCTTCGCTTAAATGTGTATTGTTTATACACACACAATTAAAGCATTATTTAAAAATTCATATTAACTTTCCACGCATGAAAAGTTCACGCATACACTTTTCACGCGAACTGAAATTCACCCCCATCCCCCTGCTTTTGGAGGAGATGCAGTAGCTCTTCCTTCGCTTACGTGTGTACTGTTTCTCTCTCTCTCTCTCTCTCTCTCTCTCTCTCTCTTTCTCTCTCTTTCTCACTGCTAATTCTGTGTATATTATTATACTATGTGATAGGTTATATAAATTGATATCTCGAAAACTATGCATTGTAGTTTATAATGTTTCTGATTTTCTGAAGTTTCGTCAATGATGTTTATGTTATGACTTTGACGAGTAAGACTTTATGATTGTTTACATTACTTGAGAGCTGTTTTAGTTTGTTTCGTGGAAAATGTATGCGCGGAGACAGCAAGTTAAAAATGTTAAAAAAGTTGTAAACTTTGGAGTCGCAAAAAATCCTTTTGGAATATGTGTTTTTTATCTAAAAGAAACCTATTCACAAAGTTTCACCTAAATCTGAGCATGGACATTTTTGGAAGTTTCGCCAAAAATTACAATGAAATAATTATGTGCGACGATTTTGTTAAAGAAAAATCCAAGTTAGCCAAAAATGAAATGTAGACATAAAAAATATTGAACTAAAAATAAAATGCCTTACTTTAAGAAAACTATGTTAACATGTAAAGAAGCTTTACATTTTTAATAACTGAGTTTTTATGCAG
>NW_020217368.1:0-1717 GCF_003070985.1 Temnothorax curvispinosus | reverse complement strand
CTTGTTGTCAACCAGTCATAGCATTCAAATTTTTTAGGTTGTAATTGTAACGATTTTTTCGTTATTTCCTGTTCCTATTGCCCTGTTGCCTGGCATTTGTGCAAGGGGCTTAATCAGTATGTTCACTCTCTGTCGGCACCTTTGATCTTTTGGTTTCCGATTTTCCGCCATGTTTCTCGGTAGACCATCGACGTATCAACGGTTATAGGGCCTCGGGTTGTACCTATACAAGTAACACTACCCAAATGTCATACGCCGATTTTTTTGAAACTATGCACACATGTAAAACTTCGAAAAATATTTGTGTCGTGTTTTTTAATTTTTGCTTATGAAGCGTTTAGAGTAGAAACTACCCCCGAAATATTAACCTTCTCAATTCTATGTATAATAATTCTTTAGGCCATGCACGTCGATTTGTTGTAAAAATACGAACCAGAAAACCTTGAAAATTCCTAGAGATAGTATTCTGGTGCAAAAACCATTTAGAATAACGTATATAGGATTGAGAAGGTTAATATTTCAAGGATAGTCCCTACTCTTAAAACGCTTCATAAGCAAAAATAAAAAAATACGACAAAAATATTTTTCGAAGTTCTACATGTGTATACAATTTCAAAAAAATGGCCTGACACTTGAGTAGTGTTACTTGTTAGATGTGCAAAAGAACTGTATACATTATTCACTCTTATTAGGAATGGCCTAGGTAGAAACACAATAAAAGATTATATATAAATGTGCGATTACTGAATAGCAATGTTTCGATGAATTGCTCGAATGCTAATTATATCTGAAATAACTATTATAAATTATAAAATTAAAGTGGAAATTATAAAAAAAAATAGTCTAATTATTATTTATTGTTAAAAATTTTATATTTGTAGTAAAGTTTAATTAAAATTAATAATACAAAAATAATATAATTTTTGTAAATTTACATTTATTGTCTGTACAGCGATATATACATATTTGTTTAATACATTTACATGTATACATTTCATATGTTTACATATACGGCGGTATTCATTCGTGTTTCCAAATTTTCTGTATCGTATCAATTTCTTTTTTATGCGCTTCGCATAAAGCCTCATCCGGTTTTGAGAATCAGACTTATTATTCATGCCTCTATAAGTGTACAATATATTCTGAAACCGAAATATAAAATAAATTCTTAATTACTGAAATACAATTATGATAACGTATTCCGCTACATGTATCTCGCTCGATATAATATTTACCTGTACACAATAATAAAACACGTTGACTCTTTCTGTAGATGTGTTATTCATCACTTTCAGACACCAAGGCAAGCTGATTCAGCAAACATGACAGAATCGTGTCAATTTCTTTCTTATGCGCCTCGCATAAATTCTCATCCGGTTTTGAATCAGGCTTATTATTCTTGCCCCTGTAAGTGTACAATATATTCTGAAATCGAAATATAAAATAAATTTTAAATTATTGAAATATGTGCGTGATAACATTTTGCTACATGTATTTTGCTCGATATAATATTTACCTGTACACAATCACTACTGTCTCACTCAGGTTGACTTTTTTTGTAGACGTGCTGTTCATAATTTCCAGACACCAAAGCAAGCCAATTTAACAAATATGACAGAATCGTATCAATTAATTCTTTCTTATGCGCCTCGCATAAAGTCTTATTCAGTTTTGTGTCAGACTTATTATTCTTATCTCTGTAAGTGTACAATATATT
>NW_020217367.1:236-1330 GCF_003070985.1 Temnothorax curvispinosus | reverse complement strand
TTTTTTCTCGCGGCGGCGGTCGCGATGCGAAAACGAGATTTCGTTCGAGGGCACATCGTAATGCGGTAGCGAGGTTCATGCCGCGCCGTCGAGGCGTAATTGCGTGTTTGCGGAGCCGTTGTTATTAGTTTCGTCGCGCGCGCGTTCCCCGTCCACACGCAATCCTCCTCCGGGGCCATGCAGGCCGGACACCTTTGTGAACCTGGAGCCCGACTTTACGAAAATTAAAAATTAATGATATAATTTGTTTGTACTTCGTTTGTACCCGTTTGTACCACTTTTTATTTTGTTTGTACCTCAAAGGGTTCGGAGATATAAGGTGGTTAAAAATGACCAGAACCCAACTTTAAGATATTTTAATTTCATTAATGTCATTCAATAGAGAATCGTTTGTACCCGTTTGTACCGCTTTTCATTTCGTTTGTACCTCAAAGGGTTCGGAAGTACAAATATTTTAAATTATTAGACCTAACGTTAAAACGGTAAATCCGCTATTTTTTAAGATATCGCGAAACGGTCAACGGGGTTCGACAGAGAATCGTTAGTACCCGTTTGTACCGCTTTTCATTTCGTTTGTACCTCAAAGGATTCGGAGATATAAGGTGGTTAAAAATGGCCAGAACCCAACTTTAAGATATTTTAATTTCATTAATGTCATTCGATAGAGAATCGTTTGTACCCGTTTGTACCGCTTTTCATTTCGTTTGTACCTCAAAGGATTCGGAGATATAAGGTGGTTAAAAATGGCCAGAACCCAACTTTAAGATATTTTAATTTCATTAATGTCATTCGATAGAGAATCGTTTGTACCCGTTTGTACCGCTTTTCATTTCGTTTGTACCTCAAAGGGTTCGGAAGTACAAATATTTTAAATTATTAGACCTAACGTTAAAACGGTAAATCCGCTATTTTTTAAGATATCGCGAAACGGTCAACGGGGTTCGACAGAGAATCGTTAGTACTCGTTTGTACCGCTTTTCATTTCGTTTGTACCTCAAAGGGTAAACAAATGCAAAGTAATTAATAAATGGTCAGAATTATTTTCGAAAAATAATTGTATTTCCGAACCCTTTGAGGTACAAACAAAATGAAAA
>NW_020217367.1:0-226 GCF_003070985.1 Temnothorax curvispinosus | reverse complement strand
CTGTCGAACCCCGTTGACCGTTTCGCGATATCTTAAAAAATAGCGGATTTACCGTTTTAACGTTAGGTCTAATAATTTAAAATATTTGTACTTCCGAACCCTTTGAGGTACAAACGAAATGAAAAGCGGTACAAACGGGTACAAACGATTCTCTATTGAATGACATTAATGAAATTAAAATATCTTAAAGTTGGGTTCTGGTCATTTTTAACCACCTTATATCTCC
>NW_020217366.1:0-5129 GCF_003070985.1 Temnothorax curvispinosus | reverse complement strand
ATTCGCTTGCTTGCTTCGCTTTATTCGCTTTCGCGAGGGCACGGGCCCTCTGGTCCTTCGAGAAATTTTGTTGACCAATCGCAAATCCGGGGAGCGCCTCATACCCCCCCGTGCAATGATAATCTATCCATAAAAAAATTCAGCTCAATATCACAAAATGTACGGAAAGGACCCCGCAACGGTCATGGGGGGTTTTGGCTCCCAGTCAAATTTAACAATAATGTAGGATAATTTAGTTCATAAAATGCTGATAAAAAGTGTCTATAGGCAAAAAGCCCAAAAATGGACAGTTTCCGAGATATAAGGCATCAAAAAGTGGAAAAATGAGAGTTTTAGGTTTCAGCTAATGGTAGTTTGCAACAGGAACATATCATGATAAGTCATATCTTTTTTGATACTGAACTCACACGCAGGTAGAAAGAGAGAAAGAGAGTTGTTGTGTGTGTGTGTGTTCCCAAGGCACAGACAAGTACCCCACAATTCATCACTCCCGTAGTATTTATAGCGACTCCAAACCTTCTCTGCCTTGGTTGTGTATGTGTGTGCGTGCGTGCGTGTGTGTGTGTGTCAGGGTCTTCGTATAAAACGCATATACGCGTGCCCTGTCATTTAGATCCTTTATGGATCTACATTTTCAGATGGATGACGATTTCCTGCATCACGAACGCTTTCAAGCAGCACGTTCGAAGGATATCGAATATTCTCTTCATGACCCTAGATACCATAACACACTGGTTATGTGTGCGCAGGTATCTAGAGTTCGAGCTCCAGACTTACATGTGCAGAAGTGTCCTCGAATAGGAATGCGTTCTTCACATATTTCATCAGCTGGTTGATATGATATCCAAAGCTGATGCTTGGTAGCATTTCGAAATCTAGAAAAAATCCTTACTCTTATAAAGCCCAGTTCAGGCACTCTATCTATATCTCTTAACATTTCTAGATGAAATTTTTCATCATCCCTTCGCAGTTTGTCTTGGACGTATGATGGCGCAAGCTTTATTTGATATATTCCAATGGTAAGTTCTTTTAAATACTCTATAGTGAGTTGTGGAAAGTCTTGTAGTTGTTCCGTATTTAAGGAAACCCATCTTTGGGCATTTTTGGTCCGTAGATTTTCAGCTTCAACCCGAGCTTGAACGACATTTGGTTTCCTTGCTTTCTCAAGTAATTGCCGAGCCATTTCCACGTTGGCTGATTCCATATGAATCGGAGGGTGGTACCTATTAATGATTGCGCCGGCAATTCGATAGAAGTCTCCTAAGTTCGGAACATGTTGTATCGGAATCATCAATTGAAAGAATTTAAATATGGATTTAATGTGGCCATGTCTAGCTTCTACAATCCATCTCGACTTTGTAACGATCCGCGAATCGTTAGCGTCTTCCGTATTAAGTTGGCTTTCTCCTGGCGGAAGGTGAGCTGGCATTTTCCACGTGACACCTAAATGAGCAAGCAGTTCTGTAGCGTCTCGGTATCCTCTATCTAGGAGGACTATATCGTTTTCTTGAAACCAGTGCCTCATTCTTTCTGCATCTCTTAAAAATTCGTTCTGAAGAATTGCAGCGTCGTTGTTGCGGGTGTCTGCAAAATATAGACCGACAGTATGTAGCCATCAGGTGCAACTATAAGAACTGGTTTTATTAGATGCCGCTCTTTGTGCACACAATACGACTGTCGAAGCGCCTTAAAATTACTGGATTTTGGGATATAACAATAGGTGCCGTCAATAGCTACAATTACTCTTGGAACATTCGGTTCCGGATTGTACAATTCATTCGCGAATTCTGTCACATGTCTAGCGATGTAATTTGCCCTTGGAATTGCATCAAATCCGATATTTTCTGGTACGAAATGTAACATTAAAGACTTCCTGACCGTAGCAATAGAAGTACTCACTGCTTGCCTACTGGGGTATTGAAAAATGGCAGCTAAAAAACTATCGGAGAGACCTTGACGCATTTTGCATAAAAACATCAACATATCCTTTTTACTAATATTATTTCTATACCCATCATTACGTCGCACACCTTCGCAAGAAGCAAACAGCTCTTGAAATTGTTCTTTTGACATAGGACAAAAACATTCAAATTCTTCGTCTGACAGACTATTTTCATCGTCAATTCTCTTCATATTGTTAGCGACTTTGCGAAGCCCTTGTAAGAATAACTGAAGTTGAGGTCCTTTGATAACGTATGGCCTATTGACAAATTGCAAACCGAGAAGCAAAGGTTGCAATATAAACCCTTCAATGTCTATATGTCGCCGACATGACCTTACACCATCAGGAATAAAAATACCTTGCTTAATAAAAACATCAGCTTTGCACTCTACTGATAATCGATGTATATTATTGGTGTTATTGCAAAATAAGCACGTACTGTTCCTAGATTGTGTCAGGACATTTAGCTTAAGACAACCAGGATCTTTCTCCAATGCTGCAATTTCACGAAGAATCGATTGGTTGCAGTTTGTGCATATCCTTGTAAGATTTATTACTTCGAGAGGTCTGTTGAAGGAATCTCTTCTCTGAATAGCTACTTCAAGTTTCGCAGCATTCTTGTCACCATCTATTCGAGTCATTAGTCGTGGGGCAAACCGCCCGTCACATACATAACAACGAAGAAAGTTTCTGAATGCCATGCTTTCACTAAAACATTTACTTGATTGCTGGATGAATTATACTTATGCACAGTATGCGTGTTCACATAGTAAAGTCAATGATCAAACCATTGTTACGTCCAGCGGACTCCACGATATCCCTTTTTCGCGGGAATTCTTATACACCTAAGATAGCCTTAATATTAGAATAAACAAGCCGAGTACGGACGGTTATCGATCGGGGCGAGGTTAGATCTCGCATTCCTTTTTTTTTATACAATTATAATAGCTATTTGCCTAGGCGACGAAGCGACCCTCCAGAGTAAAATATTGACAGACGGGGCATACGTAATGGGATTTTGTCTATCAACCTTGTCTGGCCCATAACTATAAATCCGGCGACACGACGCGCCAAAAGGTCCTGAATCCCAGACAGAGTTGATGAAGATCTTTATTGCATCGAGCGAGCTTTCTAAAATTGCTCGTGCGATGTTTCCGACAAACGGAGACAAAGCCTAGGATGTGATTGTAAATACACGTGGCGGAAGTTCTGTTTGCCTTGAACCTACCATTAAGATTGAGAAGTATGCATCGTCTGTCGATATAAAAACAGGGTCGCGAGATAAGTAAGGAACCCCAATAAAAGAGAAATCGGCGATAGCCGAAAAACGAATGCGTCACTGGAAAGAACCGATGGGTTACACCCCCAATAAGACAGTGGGGCCTTAAGAGGGGGCTCACCAATGGAAAACCGCAAAAATCGATAACCGTCTCTAGCTTTCCAGGATAGGCGAAAATTTAAGAATCTACCTCTTGGGCGAGGAACATCTCAACCAATAAGAAATCCGTTAAACAAAAATTAGAAACATCCCGCCAACCAGAAATCCTTTAAACGAAAACCAGACACATCCCACACGAAATCCACCCCTTCCATCCTTCGAACCTTCCTATTTAAATCGCGACGTCGCAGGACTCGTCCTCAGAGAAATTTTCTCAGTTCAAGTCTGCATTGCTCGGTTATAATCTGAATCTCATTCGTTTCGAGTCTCGATTCCACGTTTAGAGTCAGTGCAACAGATCCGACGGACCATCAGTCGCCTCCGACTCACCCACCGACGAGTCCAACGTCCATTCTGAGAGAAGGCCACTCGTTTGAATTCAAGTCATCAAGTAGTAAGTCCCGTAATTTTCTTGATCCTTCTTTTTCCGCGTTATCGCCCCCCCTCTTAAACGGTCTATCGATTGTCGGACCCCCGGAAGCTTATTATATATTTGGGATCGGTCAGTGTAGGCATCAGGTTCCCAGCGGTCGTTGGCGTTGTCGTGGGCCTGACTTGCCTCCCGGCGTCTCGTCGCTGTCGTGGACTCAGCTGGTCCACCAACCTCCCTGAGCTTATGCTCGTGGGTCGGTTAGTGTAGGCATCGAGTACCCAGCGGTCGTTGGCGTTGTGGTAAGCCTGACTTGGCTCCCGGCGTCTCGTCGTTGTCGTGGACCCAGCCTGTCCACTGACCTCTTCCCCCCCTTTAAGCTCGACGATTTCCTTTTGTTCGCTTCCGACCGGGTCCGAGAGAGATCGACTAAATAAGTAAATAATTTTAGTGGACCCGAAAGTCCTAGCCCCTCAAGGACTGAATCTCCGCACGATCAGGCGACAAAGAAATCGCCAGAACAAGCGGACGCGACGGGAGGTCGAACTCCCCCGGGAGCAGCTCAACGCCGGTCCTCCGCGACTCGTCATCCCACCGCCCCTACCAGTTTTTACGGAAGAACCCGGTTGTTCGAACCAGAATCGTCCTGCTATCATCCTGCCCTATCGCCCAGTCGTCCTACCCTCTCGCACAATTGTCGAACATCGCCCTATTTGCCGCGTGGCTCCGTTTCGCGTGGTCCCGCCTCGCGTGGTCCCCGTTAACCCCGATCCAGCCCGCTTCCTAGAACCTCCCGATTCCCCCTCCTCTTCCTGAAGTCCGTCCCCAACCTCCTCGACTGCCTCGACCCTCGATCTCGAGGACATAGGCGATCCCGAGACCATAACATTAGACTAATAACTATAGAAGTAACCTTTATTTTTTTCATATGTTTTAACTTCGTAATTTACATACACTTTAATTTTAAGCCCGACTTAAATTAATTTACACACATACACAACACTTCACTAAATTCATGTAATCTCACTACTGATTCCGATTGTAATAATAGCGGGCAGGATGTTCATTTTCAAGTAGGTTTTTCCCTAAAGATCTTGCCCGATCACCCCCGCACCTATGTAACACCCGCGAGAAATACACACACATGTTACACCTACATTTAATACATTTACCCTTCATCTGGATTTATTATTATGTGTACGATTGCCTGATTTTCTTTACTCAATGTCATTAGTAAATTCTATGTTAATTTGTAATAAATGTTCTATTTATTTCTAAGATAAACTCAAATGTTTCTTTCATTAAATTGAGACCTCATCCTCAGTACCATCCACCTCTCGAAATTGCACGAGGTCCGATCCTGAGTTAAAGGGATTAAA
>NW_020217365.1:2500-4045 GCF_003070985.1 Temnothorax curvispinosus | reverse complement strand
AGGTCGTCAACAAAGAAAAAAAAGCAGCGCGACGAGACGAGACGAGACGGGACGAGACGAACCGTCGCGTCGATCGTCGTCGTCCGTCGCGCGCAATACGACGGGGCAGGATAGGCGTGTTGCGATACACGCACCACGCGGTCGTTCGAGACGAGTACACGACGACGCGTGCCGGTCCTAAACCAAGCAAGTGTTCTTACTTTCGTGGACTCGGACACGCGGTCGGCTCGCCCGATGCACCGCTTTTCGTGCGTGATCGTGTGGCGTGGCGTGTCGCTCGGCGGCGCGTACAAAGAGCCCACCACAGCAGCTCCGAGAGACGAGCGTCTCCGGGCGGCGGCGGCTGCACCGTACGTCTACGTCGCGAGGACACCGTCACGCGCGTTAACCGCTCAGTCAATTTATGTCATCCTCCCCCGTTTCATTTCGGACGACGCCCAAGTGTGTGCGCGCGCGGAGACAAACTCGCTCTCCCTCACAGAGAGGAGGTCTCGCACAGCGAAACTTATACGCGACACTCGTGTGGCGAACGTCCAACGATCGCTCGTACGTCCGTACGCGCGTCGAGGCTTCCGGGCGCGCTTAAACGCGCGCCCGTTTTAGCCGTCGTTACGCGAGGGCGCAAACAGTATGTCGGTATTGAAACGACCTTCAGCCAGGCGTGGTCCGGGAATTGTATCCGTGGACCGCAATGTGCGTTCGAAATGTCGATGTTCATGTGTCTTGCAGTTCACAAGTTGACGCGCAATTAGCTGCGTTCTTCATCGACCCACGAGCCAAGTGATCCACCGTTCAGGGTGATCGTTTTTGCTTTGCGTTTATTAACTTCAACGCTTCAACGTACTTCCGTATGCGTCTCGGGTTTTTTTCGGGCCCTTCGATCAGCCTGGCCGCGCGTCCGAGCACGCGCGGACCGCCGCCCCTTTTGACGGGGGCTACATAGGCGGCACAACGAGATGCAAAAGAGAGGATATTGTCACGCGATAATCGGAGCGTCTCTCGCGCGAGGCGAGAGCCGGGGCGGAAGTCTTTGAAAAACCATCGGGCACGAAGAGAGCACTGCTGCGTTCTCTCGGCCCTTCAGCGCGCGCGCGCTTGCACGCGCGCGGCACAGGTTACCACCGGTACGCGCCCAGCTGACGCCCGAGATCTCGAGAGAGATCGGGGGAATCGCCGAGCGCCTCGCTTCCGTACGATCGCGCGCCTCGCGTCACTTCGCGCGCGCGCACACACAGTCCCAGACGCAACACGACGCCGTGACGTTGCACGACACGGCGGTGTTGTGGCGGTGCGCGCGACGACGACGATCGAAGGCGTCGAAACGCGTGGTGCGAACACCACGTTCGAGACAATCCTCTCGGCATCCTCTCTCGGATGTGGCACAAGGTGCGTGTGTGCGTCTCTCTGTGTTTAACTTTCAGTCTCCAAACTGGTGGGACCTCCGTAAACGTTAATGATCCTTCCGCAGGTTCACCTACGGAAACCTTGTTACGACTTTTACTTCCTCTAAATGATTAAGTTTGGTCATTTTCCCGGCAACATCGG
>NW_020217364.1:0-1446 GCF_003070985.1 Temnothorax curvispinosus | reverse complement strand
ATGTACTTGTTAAAATTGGTAAACATTACGTGTCATCAATATTGGAAGAGTAATATGTAGTGTATAAAAAATTGATTGGAATCTTACAGACCAAGAAATAAGCCCTTCATTATTGTTAAGTATTTCGGAACAAACATTATTTGAATTAATACCTACCGTTGGTGCAAGATGTGTTTTTATAGAGAAAAGAAAATAGTTTTTAAAAGAACAGTCAACAAAGGTTAGAAGGAATAAAATTAATAATGAAGATAATAGTATGTGTAATTACTAAGGTGTGTCAGTTTAGAGCAACTTTTTTTCATTTCACGAATAGCATATATACTTGCAGGAAGGTAAAATAAGATACCTGTTAAAGTTTGAGCCCTTAATATTAACAGGTCGCTCATCGTAGATTTTAATTTTTTATTTAGTAAGATAGAAAAAATTTTATAACTATCTAAAAAACAGTAATACAGCATTGCTTCACATAGATTTTTGTAGTAAATTTACCGCTCTACAAAAAGATCTCTTATCATTTTTTCATAAATTCAACCATTCAAAAGATATTCAAAGTTAAAGTTTGATAAATTTTATAAAACTTGTTTTTGCTTCTTATGAATTTTGTATCATGTCGACTATCAAAAATTATGAAATAATTAATACATATTTTTGTAGAAAATTTAACGATCTACAAAAAAGATCTCTTATATTTTTTTTCATAAATATAACCATTTAGACGATATAATTTTTATACACTTTGAACTTTAAACCTTAATATCGTCTAAATTGTTATACTTATGAAAAAAAATTTAAGAAACCTTTTTTGTAGATCGTTAAATTTTCTATAAAAATATGTATTGATTATTTCATAATTTTTTATATTCGATATGATACAAAATTCATAAGAAGCAAAAACAAGTTTTATAAAATTTATCAAACTTTAACTTTGAATATCTTTTAAACGGTTGAATTTATGAAAAAATGATAAGAGATCTTTTTTGTAGAGCGGTAAATTTACTACAAAAATCTATGTAGTGCAATGCTGTATTACTATTTGTTAGATAGTTATAAAATTTTTTCTATTTTACTAAATAAAAAATAAAAAATCGCGATGAGCGACCTGTTAATATTAATATTAAGAGCTCAAACTTTAACAGGTATCTTATTTTACCTTCCTGTAAGTATATATGCTATTCGTGAAATGAAAAAAAAGTTGCTCCAAAATGACACCCTAGTGATTACATAATATATATCTCTTTATTTATTTAAACTGAAGTATATTAAATTTAAAATATTTTATAGAATATTTCTAGATGTAAAAATGTTCTGAATACACAAGGTGAATCTGCATCAGACATATTCAAAGAAACAATAGAACAAATACAAGAAAAAGAAGTCGAATCTCATAAAATATTGGAACAAAATGAAAACGCAATACTAATAGAAATACAAGATTCCGTGGCTTAT
>NW_020217363.1:0-1474 GCF_003070985.1 Temnothorax curvispinosus | reverse complement strand
GGGTTACCATCTCAAATACACTCTCTTGGAAAGAACAGGTATCAAAAACTGTTTCCAGAGTGAACGCCTCAGTACACCAGCTTAAGTTGTGCAAGCATCTTATGCCGCCTCTGTTACGTGCAAGGTTAGTTTGCACTTTGATCATGCCTCTTTTTGATTACTGTTGCGCAACTTTCACTGACATTACAAGAGAACACAATACGCGCTTGCAACGAGCCTTGAATACCTGTGTTAGATTTGTTTGTCAGGCTAAACGGGACGAACATATCACGCCTTATTTTGAGGAGCTTAAGTGGCTAAAGGTACACCAGAGACAACTATATTTTGTCGGTAACTTAACATACTCCATCCATCATTCTAAGAAACCCACATCATTGTACCAAGCTTTTACTTACAAGGGCGACAAGGCAGTGCGCGATACAAGATCTCACCCGAAGTCGTTGTCCCTACCTCAATGTAGGACGGAACTATTTAAAAAATCGTTTATTAATTTCGCGGCCGAACTATGGAATAGCTTACCACTAGACCTGCGTAATGCCTCCACGAAGGGGATTTTCAAGTGCGACTTATTTAAATATTTACTTAACACAGCCACAAATTCAGTAATAGCGATTCTTCTATTTTGTTATTTTTTCCTCTTTTTCTCTATTTTTTTTCTCTCGTTATAGATATACTTATTTTTTTTTTTATTGTTGTTACTTTTGTCATTTTGTATTCTATTTCTTTTGTATATGCGCTTGAGGGGAGAAATCCCGGAGCGCCTAATAAATAGCGATTCATCATCATCATCATCTCTCTCTCTCTCTCTCTCTCTCTCTCTCTCTCTCTCTCTCTCTCTCTCTCTCCCTCTCTCTCTCTCTCTCTCTCTCTCTCTCTCTCTCTCTCTCTCTCTCGGAATTCGAAGCTTCTACTCACAGTGGTATATAGGCCCCCCCACTGTGGATACTTGTCAGACATTTTCAACACTATAGCAGATTTGTCTGCTCTGTATAGGCACATAATCATTCTTGGTGACTTCAACGCAGATCTGGACTCTCAGTCTTTTGACGCGGAGCAAATTAGGACCCTTGTTAATTCGCTTCATCTTTCTTTAGTGCCGTATGCACCAACGCATCATACGCGCGCGTCCTCTACCCGACTTGATTTGTGCATAATCGATGACACTGAAAAATTAATCTCCTACGGCCAACATGACGTAAGTTTTCTCTTGGCTCATGATTTGATCTATGTTGAATATGACCTCAGAATTAAACGTGTCTATGATCGGTGCGTCTGGGTCAGGGATTTTCGATTTTTTTGATTCCGAGAGCTTCCTTGATGAGCTTGATTCTTGTAACTGGAGCATCCTATTCGAGGCTACTGATATAAATAGGAAAGTTGAGATACTTAATGAGTATGTTATTGGATGTTACAACAAGCATGCGCCCCTCCGTAGGATCAAACCTCGGCACCTGCCGGCACCATGGCTCTCGAA
>NW_020217362.1:2903-5667 GCF_003070985.1 Temnothorax curvispinosus | reverse complement strand
AGGAGCGAAAAAATGCTATCTATTAATCGAAACGAGATAAATGCAAAAAACTGCGAAAATTTTGGTTTTCCCTCCCCCCTCAAAAAGCTCTGGGTCAAATACCCCGACAACTCAGAAATAAGCTTGTCTAAACACCCCCTACACGCCTAAAAAGGAATAAAAAAGTTCGCATCACTTTCGACCTCAATGTCTAATTTGACTGGCCTATAAGGAATTTTGGAAGGGGTTAAAGAAAGAAGATGTGATAGTCTTAATGGAGACGTGGATAGGAAAAAAGGGTTGGGAAAGAGTGAGGGGTAGGTTGCCAAAAAGGTACGAATGTGGAGTGCAATATGCAAAGAAAAAGAATAAAAAAGAGAGAGCGATAGAAGGAATGATAATGAAGATAAGAAAGGGGCTAAAGGAGAAGGGAACTGAAATAGAAACAGGTAGGGAGGGGCTGATAGTAGGAAGGGTAAAGATAGGTGGGGAGAGCTGGAGAATTGTAGGGCTGTATGCAAAGCAAGAGGAAATGGGGACCCTGCAGGAAGTAGGATAAATAATGGAAAGAAAAGAGGAATGAAGGTATACGATAGTTGGGGGAGACTTTAATGCAAGGACAGGAAGGCAGGGAGGGGGTATAGAGGAGGAAAAGTGGGATAAAAGAAGGGAGATGAAGGGGGGAAAATCGAAGGATAAGAAGATAGATAGAGAGGGGAGGCTTTTGGTGATTAGCATAGAGGAGAGAGGATGGGAAATATTCAATGGGAACATGAGCGGAGACGAGGAGGGGGAATTCACGTTCACAGGAGGAAGAGGATCTACGGTAATTTACTATATAATCGGGGAAGGAGAAGTAAGAGAGAGGGTTGTGAGAATGACGGTGGGGAATAGAGTGAATTCGGATCACCATCCTTTGGAAGTGGTGCTAAGAAGAGAGACCGAAAAGGAGGCTAGAGGGAGAGGTTGAAAAAAAAGAAACAAGGGAATTTGGAATAAGGAAGGAGTAAAGACGTTTATAGAGAAAATAGGGGAAGCAGAGGAAACTGGGGAAGAGTTAAACAAGGAATAGGGGGAAATGGAAACAAGAATAGTAGTAGCCAGAGTTAAAACGAAAGTACATGCATATAGCTATAAAATGAGCTCTAAAAGAAATTTTTTGGTTGCCCCCATTTTTGGACAGGGGGGAAGTGTCCGATTTGACAAAGAATGCCCCATATTACAATTTGAATATTTTTATAAGTATATATAATATGCTCATATTTTCTCTGTATTAATGTCATTATATTAAAAAATTATTAAATTTTTTCGACAATTAACATAAAAATAAACTTCTTATTTTTGCAAAAAATAAAACTATATTTTCAGTTCTTTTATTCTCATACTTTAAAATAATACCACTGTGTTGATGTAGTTTTGCGCGTGTTTACTTCCGTAAAGGAAGTAGCATGAAAATATACCAAAGTCTCTGGAAGGTCGATGAGGCCGATCGAGCGACGATCTACGCGAACCGAGCAGTCGTTCTGACGCAGTCATTTGAAGCGGGCGAGACACGTATATCTAAGCATTGTATCATTCAAATATATACTTGTGTTAATTCTGCAATCAACAACTCGGCGTTGAGAACATTTTTACATTCCTAACTCCTCTCCCTACACTCGTCAACAAGTTATGGGCCCAGCACCCTAACTGAACACGAGGTGTGAGGAAGCGAGGAAACTGTGGAACGTTCGCGAAAGTCGAGATAGCTGTGTGGTGGCCTTTGTGTGCTGCACGTGTTCGTCAAGAAAAACCGTCGCGTTCGTGCGTGTGTCGGAATCGAGAATGACGGACGAGATCTCAACACGGAATATAACAAAATTCAACGGATTGAACTTTCAGGGTTGGAAATTCCAAGTGAATTCGTTGTTTTTGGCTCATGGTATACGTGACGTCGTGGATGGCTCGCGAACGATGCCGGCCGGGACGGCCGAGGAATCGGCGAGGAAAACGTGGCTGAAAGACAATGCGCGTGCGATGTTTCTGATATCGTCGTCGATCGAATATCGGGAGCTGGAACCGTTCTTGGTGTGCAGCACGGCCAAAGAAATGTGGGATAAGCTGTCTCGCATTCACGAACAGAAATCTTCGGCGAATAAGCTGTTGCTTACGCAGAGATTCCATGAGTATCGGATGTCTCCGGGAGACACCGTGGTCCAACACATCGCGAAAGTGCAGAACATGGCCGCACAATTGCGGGATGTGGGTGAAACGGTTTTCGATATGACAGTTATGGCGAAAGTGCTTGCGAGTTTGTCGTCGAAATATTCAACGTTCATGACGGCATGGGATAGCGTTGATCCGAGACGGCAAACTATGGAATATCTACAGGACAGACTGATTTGCGAGGAAGTTCGACTAACCGGTGAAAACGAACCTGGTGGTGCCTTTTCAGCATTCAGGAAAAATAGTGCGGTGAAAAATGAACAATCGGGCGCGAAGTCGAACAATAAAAAACCGCGTAAGCCGAAAGAGCAGAAAGACATTGAATGCTTTAAATGTAAAGAAAAAGGACATTATGCGCGGGAGTGTAAGAATAAGAGGCGGGGAAAAGCCGAGAGTGACGGAAACGAGTCTCTCGAGTCACGTGATTGTGCTTTCGTGGCAGAGAGAATCGGAACCAAGCGTAGTAGGATCGGTCAAGCAGGGGACACGGGTCCTCCTGCCGATATTGTCGAATCGGTGCTGAACGCTGATCAGAAGGACATCTGGATCACCGACAGCGGGGCATCCAGACATATGACGC
>NW_020217362.1:404-2893 GCF_003070985.1 Temnothorax curvispinosus | reverse complement strand
GAGTTAATGCATACGGACGTGTGTGGTCCCATGTCAGTGGAGACTCCGGACGGTGCGAGATTCCTATTGACTTTCAAGGACGACGCGACAAGCTTTCGGTATATTTACTTTTTGAAACACAAGAGCGACGTGTATGAAAAGTTCAAAATATTCGACAAAATGATCGAGAATAAATTCGGGAAGACGATGAGGGTGCTGCGTTCGGATAACGGTCTGGAATTCCGCAACAAAAATATGGACAGTTATCTCGAGTCTCGCGGGATAACACGAGAATTCACGGCACCGTATACGCCCGAGCAAAACGGTAAAGCCGAGCGCGATAATTGTACGATTATTGAAGGCGCGAGGACAATGATCTTAGCAAAGGGCCGTTGAATCTGTGGGCGGAGGCGGCCAATACAACGATTTACCTCATGAACCGATCGGGAACAGTCGGCGTGCGAAATGGTGCGACGCCATACGAGCTTTGGAATGGCAGGAAGCCAAACCTTCAGCATTTGCGAATATTCGGATCGGAGGCTTTTGTGCACGTGCCGAAGCAGCTGACGACAAAGCTTGACGCACTAGTGAAGAAGATGATACTGGTCGGCTACGATGGAGATTCATCAAACTACCGAGTGTATGATCCGGTGTCGAGAAAAGTCACGATATCGCGTGACGTGGTTTTCAACGAGAAAATCGGCAAAACAAAGTTGTCAATTAGCGTCGAGAAAGAAGATGCGGTTGCTTTACCGAAGGACAAGCAGGAGGCCCAACGTTCAGAAAATGAAAGTGAAGAGGACGACGATGAAGTGTTCCTGCCCGCTGATGACGACGACGAGGTCGAGGTGGTGGAAGTTCCAAACGAAAAAGCGGCGACAACGCCGAAACGCAGCTTAAGAGACAGAGGAGCGCTGCAACAACCGTCTCGCTACGAAGCAAATGTAGCAGAGATCGGTGTACCAGTCACGTACGAAGAAGCAATAAAAAGTAAGGAGTCAAAGAAATGGGCCGACGCTATCGACAGCGAATTCAAGGCTCATGAGGAGAACGGAACGTGGTCACTGGTAGAAAGAAAGCCAGGGATGAAAATGATAGACTCCAGGTGGGTCTTCTGACTCATGAAGGACGAAGCTGAAAATGTATATCGGTACAAGGCACGGCTATGTGCCCGTGGATTCATGCAGCAACACGGAGTGGATTTCAACAAAACCTTTGCACCGGTTGTAAGGTACGACTCGCTGAGGGTTCTGCTCGCCATGGTTGCAGTCAAGGATCTCGAACTAGCGCAATTTGACGTGCAGACGGCTTTTCTTCACGGAGAACTGGACGAAGAAATATACATGGAGGTGCCGGAAGGTCTCAAGATCAAAGAAAGAAGAAGTGACGCGCGTATTAGTGTCGTGTGTCGTTTGATGAAGTCGCTGTACGGGTTGAAACAAGCACCGAGGTGCTGGAGCAAAAAGTTTAGTGCTTTTCTGAAAAAGTATGGCTTCAAAGAAACGGAAGCTAATCAGTGTATTTACGTAGGCAGTGTCGAGGGAAGCCCGGTGTATCTCGCGTTATTTGTGGATGATGGGTTGATTGCGGCTAGATCTAAGAAAGTTCTTGAATCTGTAATCGGACATCTCAGTAGCGCATTTAAAATCACCTTAGGTGACTCAAGTATGTTTGTCGGAGTGCAAATCGAGCGTGATAGGGCAAGGAAGTCGATCTTCCTGCATCAGAGTGCATATGCTAAGCGGGTGGTTGAAAGATTCAGAATGAGTAAGGCGAAAGCGGTCAGCGTTCCGTCGGATCCGCATGCGGTACTTTATCCGGTGAATGAAGGAGAGAGAGAGAGTGCGAAAGCGTGCCGTACCGTGAAGCCGTAGGTTCACTCATGTTTCTAGCCATCGTATCGCGGCCGGACATTGCGTACTCGGTTAATTCCGTAAGTAAATACTTGAATAAGCATAACGACGAACACTGGAGGGCTGTAAAGCGCATCACTTTATTTGCCCCACGAGGCCTTAAAGGGCGTTTTTTAGCGACGTACCCAACCCTGTACAATTTCATAAACAAGTCACATACATGTTACATTTTTACATTCATGGCGTTTTACAGGGACGTGCCCAACTCTTTACATATTTCCGTAACCCAACCTGGCCGTATGCGACCTCACATTTCATTTCTTTTCCCTTCGTTTTCCGTCCGGCACTCTTCTGTCCATCTCCTTCTGCTTCCCTCCATTCCGCCCTTCTCTGTCTCCCTCCTTTCTGTCGCTGCTCTTCCCTTTTCTTTCCGGATCTCTCCCTCCTCGTGCTCAATGCCTTCCTTCCTTCTTATTCTACCTTCACTCTGAAACATAACTATATTAATCCTACTATCTCATTTCCTTCTCCTTCTCCCCTCCCTTTTTCTTACTGTTTCTTTCTCTATCCACCTTCCTCTCTCACTTCTATCATACATTCCTCTTACTCTCCCTTCTTCCTGTCACATCTTCATCCGTATCCATTACAGACTCTCCT
>NW_020217362.1:0-394 GCF_003070985.1 Temnothorax curvispinosus | reverse complement strand
CAGTAATCTCCTTACCACGTCCTGCCACTCCTCTCCGTCCTATTTCTCCCATCTCGTACACTCTTCCCATACGTGTTTCCATGTTTCTTCTTCCCTTCCACACATCCTACACCTTCTGTTCTCCTCCCTTTCCCAATATAAATCTTCCCTAACTTTATTACTGAGTCTAAACCTTGCAATTCTACTCCACCTTGCTTTCTCCCAGCCCTTTTTTAGGTATTTCGGGATCCCGTCCTTCCTTACAATCTTATACCACTGGTTGTATCCTTAACCTATGATCTTTTCTATTCTTTCTTGTTTTTGCTTTAATTTTTCTTTATTCCGCTGCCGAGCCGTCCGTTAAAATATAAGGTGAATACAATTACAAGTTTAGTCGATCGTGCTGTTCTATTGT
>NW_020217361.1:0-2293 GCF_003070985.1 Temnothorax curvispinosus | reverse complement strand
ACGTTAGTAGCGATTTGCGATTGGCGACAATGCAACGTAGTTGCTCAGCCACTGTACCGTGAACCAGACTTTCTTTAGGCTTATTGCTCTGTTGCGTACGAAGAGGACGAGACCGATGTTCTCTTTGGCTTTTAGGTCCTTGCGAACTGTTGTTAAACATGAATTCCTTACAGTAATAATGTAGATATTTACATTATTTTGTCGTAATTATTTAACATACGTTTGGTTTCTCCCGCTGGAACCAAAGATGTATAACGTATGTCTATAATTAAGTGCATACATAATACAATTGAACAAAACATTAAAAAATTGAATATTTTCTTATTAATGTAAATATCTACATTATTACTCTAACGAATTCATGTTTAACAACAGTTCGCAGGGACCTAAAGGCCAAAGAGAACATCGGTCTCGTCCTCCTCGTATGCAGCAGAGCAATAAGCCTAAAGAAGCTCTGGTTAACGGTACAGTGGCTGAGCAACTACGTTGCGTTGTCGTCAATTGTCAATCGCTACTAACGTTGCTACGTTACATCTGATGAGAGCTATTAATTCCTAGCACGTAACACAATACATACCAACGCAAGGGCTACACGATTATGGAACGCGATATGATTAGTCTACGCTCGTTGTTAAGACTGTTTGCTACCGACATAAGAATACAGTAGTTGTTTAAGAAATCGTTATTCTCTTTAAACATATATATTTGAAGGCACAATATTAATATTTATGCATGATTTAGTTTAATGATGGGAATTACATTGTCATGTTTGGTATACGGATACATTCATTGAGAGATAGAGGAGTAGCATTAGAAAAATTTCCTGATTGTGAAATTATGCCTCATTTTTATACCAAACTCCTAATTTATGTGGAAGTACTTTTGATGTACCGTATAGTATACCTTGGTTACTCGTTGACGTTTAATGTTCCAATATTAGACTGGATAACGCGCGACTCATATGTTAAATATTGCTCTGGATAGGTTTTTCATCTAGATATGTCGCTCAGTACTTACATAATATATACAATTTGGTATTGGCAATGTGATATTCTGGTATCGTTCCGATATCGAGTTTATTTAATTTAGCTTATTAGAGTCTTGAGACCGATGTTCAGTCCATGAATGCAATAGAAAACGTTTGTATTTTTCTCTTGACGTTCGAATGCGTTAAAAGTATTTGAAATTTTCGAAAAATATTCTGTATAAGAAATTTTAATACAAGGTTTAAATTAGGCTTGCATAAAAAATTTTAATTAGCGATTTAAAAAAATCTTAAACTTTTTTTTATGTAAAACTTTTTTTCCAGTTTTATGACAGTGGATTTCTTGGGAAGAATGTTCCTTTCATGCATTTGAAAGAATTAGTAGATCAGATGATAAGTTTGTTGGCCGAAAACAGGTTGCAGTATTTGCATCAGGCTGCAGCGTATTACAGAGTGATCAATAACATCATGGTGAAAATTATTGACAATTCTAATCATACCACCATTATATGGTACGATTTTAGAAGAGAAACAATAACGTGATATTGTTTATTTTAATTTTTTATTTCTATTTTATTACGTTTGTTTTCAGTGTATTGATCAAGCTGCTTCATTCCTGCGCTGAATCAAATGTTCCCTCGAAATATGAAAAGTTGGTGATGAAATGCTTATGGAAAATAGTGAAAACAATGTCAAATTGGGCCGTTGATTTAGATTACGATACAATACTCTTGGAAGTGCATCGTTTTCTTAAGGTAATGCAATTTCTCATCTTATTCAAGTAAATGAGAATGCAATAAGAAAGATTACTATTGTGCACATTTTGCAATTAACATGAGTTACTAATAAGTCAGTAAACGTTTTAATTGCGCTGTTCTATGTCTTAAATTAATATTTCAGTGCGATAACATTATATGTATTATATATGTTATTTTTATAGAATTATCCTACTACATGGTGGAAGAAACGAAAGTCCGACTCTCCGCTGCGGACAATCAAGACAGTTCTTCATAGTATGACTAGAGTGAAAGGCAGTTCGATACAAGATCACTTGACGCTAATAAACAATACAAATGAATCTGAATTACAAGCTTACTTAATCAGATTAATCGCGGTTAGTTTCGTATAATTATATACATAATTTTTTTAAATATTGAAGTAATTGTATTGTTTATATTAGATATTAATATTACTACGTGTAGATATGTTAAATTATATAAATCAGGAATTAATTAATAACATTTATCTCAATAGAGTCTTAAGTCAGATGAGATTAATGCCACAGCTAAGGTGACGCCAAAATCAAAT
>NW_020217360.1:0-5015 GCF_003070985.1 Temnothorax curvispinosus | reverse complement strand
TTCAAACGGGGTTTTAAAGAGGACACATTAGACTATTAGAAAAAAATTGTCATCGCTATGTTCTGTTCAAAAAGTATATTTATTTTAGTAGGGGAGCCCAGCGGGCTAAATGGTGATTTACTCGAGCGTCGTAGAAACCTATTGGATTTTGAAGATTAGATGGTAGAAAGAAAAAAAGGTTATATAATGTACACCCTTTCACCGGTGGGGGAAGCGTCTACAGGTTTTCAAAAATGTAAAAAAAAATAGTCACATGAATATACTCGAGCGCGTCAGATATTGATAGTGTATATGCCCCACGTGTCTCTGATATTGGAGGTATGCTAATCTGACGGTTTGCATGGTGGGGGTGGCTGTACGGAACGGTTAAAAACGGGGAAAAAAAAAATTTATTCGAGCGCGTCAGATATTCGGAGAGGATGTTAAGTGAACCCGAAAGAAGCTCCCATTCAAAAGACTGACGATTCGGACATGACGCAAGCTCATGGCGGCTTCTTGATAATGCAAAAAAAAATCGCCATTTTGAAATACTCGAGCGCGTCAGATTATTATACAGGTGATTCAGCTTGATGTCCTAGTCGCGCTGACCCATAATCTGACGATTATTTGGAGGGATTTTCTTAATCTGACAAATTAAAAAAAAATTTTTTTAATTAAAAAAAAATTTTTATTTTAAATTACTAAGTGTGACAAGTAAAATGCATAGAAAATAGAATGCAAATAAAAAAATCTATTTTTTTCAATTATGATATATAAGTACAGAAAAAATAGTAAAATAAAAAAAAAACTTAAATAAAAAAAAACGCGTGTGATCCTACAGAACATGTGATCAGCTGTGATATCGTTATGGCGACGGAAAACGGAGTAGCGTGGGGACGGTGCGAGAGAGTAAGTCTGTTTCTTTTACCTGCACTGGCTGAACTGGAGCACACTAGTGCAGTAAGTTGGAGTGAATTAGCTCAGTCAGTGCAGCTAAAAGAAACAGACCCAGTAAGAGATCGATAAAAAGTGAAAGGGAAATAGAGACGCGGAGTGGGGAATACATGCTTCACTGCAGCTGCACGCACTAAACTTTTCTGACGATTTGTGCTACTTCGGCTTGTGGAAATCGTCAGATTATATTTTTTCCGTTATTCTTGAATTATTTCCTTCAAAATAAAAAAAAATTCGACCGCGCTCGAAAATGTCAAGGTGACGTTTTTTTTTTGCAAGTTTGTGACCCTCCCACTCCCTTACGTCACGCTCAAATCGTCAGATTATTGAAATGCACACTTTTCTACATGTTATTAACCCACCTTACCTTAATCTGACGCGCTCGAGTATTTTTAACAATCGATTTTTTTTTACTATTCTGATCGGCTGCCCTAGACGCGCGATCCTATATTAAGGGCTTATATATAGTGGAGGTACACAACAGGGTGCAAGGATCCCCCTATATGTTAATCTGTCGCGCTCGAGTAAATCACCAAATCCCCCATTGGGCTCCCCTACTATTTGGGACTATAAAGATGAAGAAATTCGCAAAGTTGAAATACGGAAAAAGTCGATGAAAAAACCATAAAAAATTGTATTTTAAGTACTATTTCATTTTTATTTGATACAAAATAGTAAAAAATATGAAAAAAATGAAACATTATATCGCCCAGCCATTTTCTGCGAAATGTCAATCTTCTTAGGCAACGGGATTTTTACCGACTAAATTGTGTGATATTTCGTCTTAAATAATATTTATGACTATTTATGCTCAGATTACGTAATAATACATGATATATATTGATTCTAGCAAAAAAATAAAATTAGCTTACCGTGACGAAACTCAAACGGCAAGTCACGACTGGGGTCGATATCGACCCCACGCCCGCTTTACGACTGTGCTACTTCACTGCTAGCGAACAACTAACGCTGCGCCCGACATAACCCTACTTTTAGAAAGTTGAAATGAATTATGGTTCAGGTCCTGACTCGATAATGTCACTCGCTAGCTCAGGAGCGTAGTTCAAAGTTCGCCTGGGGTCGAAATCGACCCCAGTCATGGATTCTAGGGCTAATATCATGAATAATTGCGCGTAAAATTATTATTGATCTATAAAGAACCCTGATAAAAATTTGTTTTGTTATACTTTATTTCATTTTTGGTTTTGTCTCCATATTGTCTCCATATAGATTTTAATAAACAATTCATGTAAAATGGTAACTACTAGTTAAGTTGAAGATTGAACTTCTGTCAAAATCTATGCTTAAATTTCAGACAAGAGATCATAAGTTTCCTCAAGTAGATAGATAAATAGATAGATAGAATTTATTTACTTCAGCTTTTACATAAATAGCCAGGAAGGGACTTGGTTTACAATTTAAAACTTATCCTCACTCATCCATCCATACCATTTTACGCTCGCTGCCCTCTTAAACTATCCCAAACTACTTAAACCTAAACTATCACAATCTTTATCTTTGGCTTGATTTTCCTTTCTCTTTTTAATTTCCTTCTCCCTCTCCTTCCATAATTTCCGCAACATTTTACCCTTATCTAAATCTAGTTCATCACTCCACAGCCTTTTCCACTTCTCCGCCTCGTCATTACCTAAATCCTTAAACTATACACTCGCTCTCTGACATTCCTTTACATAAGGGGTATTCAAATAAGTTAAAGTTTAACGGTTTGACAGGTTATGTCGGGTTAAAGTCGAGTAAAAAGTTAATTAATTAACTTTGGGCGCGCTACTCTTTAAGGTTATGCAAAATACATAAGTGACTCATTAAACCTATCACATTAATCTTTAGGTTAAAAGTATGAAAATTAACTTTTTACTCGACTTTAACCCGACATAACCTGTCAAATCGTTAAACTCTAACTTATTTGAATACCCCTATAATGTTCCATACAGTCATTGCCATCACCGCACCAAATACATTTTTTCCAATCTTTTTCTAACCAATATTTGTTTGCTTCTTCCAAATTTCCGCATCTCAGTTTTATTAACCCCTTCGTTGGGAGAGAGTATTCGACAAAAAGTGCCCAAAATGGCAGAAAAATTTTTTATCCTAAAAATTTGTACCCTGGGGTTTTTGAGGGCCCCTGATTACGAATCTGAACTTAAAATTCGAAAATTTAAAATGGCAAATTTCATCCCAATTAAGCAATTTTTTGCATTTTTATCCGCCATTTTGGATCCGCCATTTTGAATTTGCAAATTTTGAATTCAGATTCGTAATCAGCGACCCCAAAAACCCCCGTGTAAGACTTGGATGCCAAATCGAAGCAAGTTATAGGAAAAAAAGGTTGACGCACTTTTGCGTCAATGCCACACAGGGCACGGAAAAATTTGACGCACTTTTGCGTCAATGCCAACGAAGGGGTTAAACCTCTTACATCATCACCTATCCTTACCCTTTTTAAACTATTCTTCTTCAAATATTCCGGACCTCCATCTAACTTATCTAATACTCTATATCTTTTATTATACCTTGCCTCTAGGATTTTATTCCCTTCCCATTGTCTCTGGTTATCTCTTTCCCTACTTATTATTTCATTTTCTAAATTTGCTCCCTCTCTTCTCAGTTTCTCCAGTATACCTATTCCCCATCCGTTCCTGTTGTAATATCTTTCTCTCTCAATACTATACCTATCCTTCCACCCATAAGCTTCTTTTTCCTTCCAACAGTGCCTCACAATATCTCCTCCCATACCTTCTAAAATTCTTTCTTCATACCTCATTGCCCTTATGCCCCATCCTACCATTAATTTAACCATACCTAGTTCCCTTGATATCACATACCTTAGTGTACAGAAATCTATAGAAAATATCCAACGAATATAGTCCATCATTATTTTTTCCAACTCTACCTTCTCTTCCCATCCCCAAATTTCTACCCCATACGCCATAACGCTCTGCACCAAATATTTAAACATCATCCACCTTCTTAAGAAATCTCCCCTACATATTCTTTCTCCTAGTCCCCAGACCTTTCTAACCGCAATCCTACCTTTTTTTTATCAATTCTCTAATGTGGTCCTTATAGTTACCATTCTTGTTAAACATAAAACCTAAATATTTAAAAGTCTGTATCTCTTCTATATATTTTTCACCCCATTTCCATACCTCCTTGCCTTCTTTTCTTTTGCTATTAAACACTACAATCTTTGTCTTATCTGTACATAGCTCTAATTTTCTTTCCTTTAGGAATCTTTTCATTGTGCTCATCATATCTATCAGTGCATCTCTATTTCTCGCTACCATCACAATATCATCCGCATACTCTGAATTCCACACCCTAATCTTATCTACCTCTATTCCTCCTATTCCTCTCTTTTTCATTACCTCAGCTAAATCCGCTACATACAGATTGAACAGAAGTAGACTCATTACGCATCCCTGCCTTACTCCTTTTGATGTCTGGAACTCCTCCGTATATCCATGACTGGTCCTCACCACAACTTCCGTTTCATCGTAAATCTTTTCCAATCTTCTTATCAGTTGTTCTTTTATTCCCTTTCCTTGTAGAATCCTCCACAGGATTTCCTTATCCACATTATCAAATGCAGCCTTGAGATCTGCAAACAACGCGTACACCTTTTCCACTTTACCTCCTTTTCCTTTTATCTTTTGAATCAGATGGTTCAGCACGAATATGTTATCTACCGTTGACCTTCCTTTTCTAAAACCCGCCTGACTCTCCGGAACCATCCCCTTCTCTTCCGCCTCCATCTTTAGCCTGCTCCTTAATACCTCCGCATAAACCTTGTACGTCGTACATAATAGCGAGATACCTCTGTAATTACCCGTCCTCTCTTGATCTCCTCTCTTGTATAGTGGCACTATTATGCTTTTCTTCCAATCCGAGGGTATCTTTCCTTCTCTCCATATTTGTCTCATCAAATCCAGCAGCCTATTCCATAAAATCCCACTCGCATATTTCCACACGTCTTATAAGTTAGCGGAACAAAGTGAGCAGAATCGATTCTAATTTAAATATTTATTTGTTGCTCATTTGTTGCTAAAAAGTTGCCAAAGAAA
>NW_020217359.1:0-1513 GCF_003070985.1 Temnothorax curvispinosus | reverse complement strand
CCCCCCCCGCCCGCGGTTCCCCCTCGCCCGCGGTTCCCCCCGCCCGCGGTTTCCCCTCGCCCCTCACCCCCCCTCATTGCCCCATGGCTTAGAACTCTCTTAGCTTACCTACTGTTCTCGGTCCCCTTCCAATTTCTTTTTCGGGAAACAAATATCTGTTGGTGGTTACAGACTGTTTCACGAAATGGGTGGAAGCTTTTCCGCTTGGAAATATTAGGGCTAAAACGATTGCGGAAATTTTCTTGAATCAAGTGTGTTGGCGAATTACTTTCCGGGCGTAACTCGGGATCGCCAATTGGCGTAAGATGCCGGGTCGACCCCGACAGGGATCCGAGGTGCAACAAGAAGACGGACACTGGATTTGAAGTTCACAAAGTCTTTAATTGTAATATACAACAGTTAGAGTGAACGCACACGTTGCGAGTGAGCGCAACACTTGGCGCGCACGTGATCAGCGGATGGCGTGGCGCACGGATGATTCGCGACGCGAATATGTTCTGCCGATCGCGGAGGCGATGGCAAGTTGGCAGCGCACTTTCAGCTTGCATTGGTTTAACGCACGGAAGGCGTTATAATGCAGTTGCGCGTGTTCGGAGCACAGAGCGCACAACGAAAGACAGTCTTTTGAACAATCGAGACGTTCGAATGTACAATACAATGGCGAGGCGCAGCGCGACTTATACGCGGTGTTCTCCACTCGCGGTAGCGAGGTAGAGATTTGGCTGCGGACGCACTAACGACGCGATACAATGAGCGATGCTCTGGCTGAACATTCAGTCCGTGTGCACGACGGGTTGTAAGGCCGCGTGGAACGGACGAACGATTTATGAATGCACGGCAGTGTACCACCTCGTGAACCGGAGTAATTCTTACTACTGCTGAGACCGGAGCTCTCGCGGCCCTTCTTGGGCCCGTTTCGGGAGCTTTCGGTTGCACGACGCGTATCGACCAATCATTCGCGTTTCCGGGATTATGCGATCCCGACATGACGGATCGATACGCGTCGAGAGACGCTTTGTGGTCAGGGTGTACGCGGGGACGGCGCAAAATCTCTTCGTTCGGAGGGCGACTGACGGATGGCGTCACTTGTACGCGTTTGATCCGCGATCGCACTTAATTGTCAAAAAATTACGGAACAAAGTGGTTTCTAGATACGGCATTCCTTCGGAATTACATACTGACCAAGGAAGAAATTTTGAATCTCGATTATTCTTGGAACTAACTAAGTTGTTGGGAATTAAAAAAACAAGAACTACATTAGACGTTGTTAAATTATCTGGCAAAGTTTGTTGCTGAAAATCAACGAGGTTAGGATCGTTGGATTCCATTAGGGTTGTTGGCGTATAAATCTTTTAAACATGAAACTACTAATTTTACTCCTTCTGAATTGCATTTAGGTCGGGAGTTAAGATTACCCTTGGATCTACTTCGCGGACATTCTTCTGATTCTGAGGCTATTCCTTCGAAAAGAGAATATTTCCGTCACTTGAAAGAAAAAATGGATCTCATTCAT
>NW_020217358.1:0-6201 GCF_003070985.1 Temnothorax curvispinosus | reverse complement strand
TTTTTCGCGTAACGCGTAACCGCGTAACTAATCAGAAGCGAATATGCGTAACCGAAAATGCAAAACGCTTCTAATTGGTTACGCGGTTTAGCCTTAGGCTGAAGTCACATGGCATGTATTTTCCGCGTAAAGGTTAATCCAGACAAACTTGCATAGCGCATAAACATAAGCATAAGAGAATTGATTGGTCCATATACATGTGCATAAGGAAATAGACCAATCCGTTTCTTTATGCATATGGTTATGCACCTATGCAAGTTTGTCTGGATAGACCTTAACCGCGTAAACAATAAGAAGCGTGCATATGCGTAACAGAAAATGCGAAACGCTTGTGATTGGTTACGCGGTTACGCGTTACGCGAAAAATACCTGCCATGGGACTCCGACCTATACGTATCGCGTATGTTACGTGATATTCTGATTTTATCGTGACAAAATTTACGTAATAAATATTTGCGTAACCAATCAACTGTGACATCTAATGCTAGATCTGCAAGTCGTAAAGTCGTGAGTCGCAAGAATTGACCAATCACAATCGAATTTGAGGAGAATAATAGACTGTCAATTTTGCGACTCGCGACTTTGCGACTCCCATTGTAGACCTAGCATTAAAGACATTCAGTTCCGCGTAACAGAAAACGCGGAACGTCTTTGATTGGTTATGCGATTCGCGTTAAGCCGTGATCAGATTACGAATTGGGATTGAGATTGAATTGAAATTTGACTAATTAGAGTAGTTTCCTTTATTCTGATTGATTAAATTTCAATGGAACTTATGCTAGGTCTACAATGCAAGTCGTAAAGTCGTGAATCGTAAAAATTGACCAATCACAGTCGATTATTCTCCTCAAATTCGATTGTGATTGGTCTATTTTTTACGACTCACGACTCGAATTTATATGTATATGGGGCATTCTCTGTCAATCAGACACCTCCCGTCCAAAAATTGGGGTCACCTGGAAAATTCATTTGGGGCTCATTTTATAGCTATACATATGTAGTTTTATTTGAGCTGTGGCCTTTTGAAAAATAAAAAATTTCGTGTCCCTACAATCTTTTATTACATACAATCTATTAATTTAAAAAAATTCATTTTTTTCCATAGATTCAATGCTAACTACTAAATAAACCCATTAATACATATTTCTATGACAGTCAAAACTGTTTTATAACTTCCAAGTAACGATTTTATTTGTCGTACATACCTCGTTACCCGCAGATTTCGGCCACCATATTGGGGTCCGCCATGTTGATTTTTCAAAAAACCACAGCTCAAATAAAACTACATATGTATAGCTATGGTGAAAGAACACAGGTGTGCTCATACTCGTGACGAATTTCATACGGTTCTGCGCAGATGCCAAATGCAGCCATTTTTAAGTGGCAGTTTCAAAACATTTAAGGTTGTACCAAGTGACTTTGTAACATATCATGAGTAAAAAAGTGACGCATATAAAAGGAAGAAAACAAGAAAAATGAGAAGAATTACTAACATTAAAAATAAGTACGCATTACATGTATATGTTTTTATATACTTTGTAATTATATCATATACGTATGCAATATTAATCTCATATATTTTTCAAACTGATTTATTCTTTAACGAGTGTTCTTCTTATATATAAATTAAACACAAAAATAAATAAGTAAAACATAAAAATAAATAAGTAAAAGGCTGCGGTCCACTTGACGCTACAAATACTTTGGAGCGTTTTTCTTCTCTTTCTTTTTTCATTGAAAGAAAATAGAAGAGGAATGCTTCGAAGCATTTGTAGCGTCAAGTGGACCGCAGCCTCGCACAAGACTCTCGTATGATAGCGTAGCGTAACTTATAAACGTGGATCAACGCACAAGAAACGTATCGGTTAGAGCCACTGCACAAAACTTTCCTATGGTAACGTAATGTAGATCAACGCACAAGAAACGTATTGACGTATAAGGGTGCCGTTACATGCGGCGTAACTTGCGTAAAGCGTAACCTGCGTATCCTAGTGATTTAAGAGAAGTTACGTCCATGATGCATCAAGGTTACGTCATTTTCTAGCCTGGGTTTACATGGAGCGTATTTCGCGCAATGCGTAACTAATACAACCAATTGGAGATCAGAGTTACCGTTGTATCCTTCAACAGAAATATAAAACTGATTTGCGATTGGTTCTCGCAACTTACGCATTGCGCGAAATACGCTCCATGTAAACCCAGGCTAGAAAATGACGTAACTTCTCTCTCTGCATCTGCACTTGAAATTGGTTATGCCAGACTCGGAGGTTATGTGTGTTCTTTTATCTCAACCTCCACCAGATGACATGAAGAAAATTGCCATATGATGTAAGATTTACATATAAAATATGTTATTATTCAAATAATTTATACAATTATATTTTATATATATAAGAGAATGTGCTCTAAATTTGTGAAAATAAGAACTCTACATGTAAGATATTTTCATTGTAATATATACTTTCAGCCTGATATGCTAAAATGGGATAATCACCGTCACAGAGCGAACCAGCGTGAATCACGTTGAACAAATTTATTGTTAATGTGGACTTAATGGTGAATGATTTATAATAACGATAATAACGTATCGAAATATGTGTATCGCAGCAATAACATTGCTGTCTAATTTTCAGGACTATTACAAACTGCTGACTACGATTTAGATATACCCCGACAAACCCCAGTATTCTGCGTGAGTGGGAAAGTAGTGAGGATACCGTGTGATCTCCAGATTAAACAGTTGATTTAATGTACATACATACAAGATGGAATTGAATCAAATAGATCCTGACCTGATATTAATCGTTATATGGAAACGATGGCTAAAGTGGAAGAAGATGAAACAAACGCGTCAACAACGGAAAGTTGTGAAACGTCGTATACTAAAACTGTTTGTAATATGGAAACTGATGGTGTTGCAAGAGGAAAACGCTCGTCACAGAATATGGGTGCGCCCGATATTCAGAGAAAGACAAAGGTTATTCCAGGGTGCCAGTGAAAATTTGGTCAGAGAAATGGAATTTCAAGACCACGAAATGTTCTACAATTATACTAGAATGTCCAGAGAGATGTTTGATGAGTTAATGGTTATTGTTGGGCCATTCATAGAAAAACAATGTGTCGTCCGAGATCCAATACCAGCCCGTATCCGGCTTTTAGTATGCCTGCGTTATTTAGCGTCTGGGGACACTATGGCTTCAATTGCTTATGCTTTTCGAATTGGAATAAGCACTGTCTCAAAAATTATTTCTGAGACATGCGAAGTATTATGGAATACTCTCCACGAATCAGTTTTCCCTGAAATAAATGAAGAGAATTGGTTGAAAATCGCGAATGATTTTGAGACGAAGTGGAATTTTCCGCACTGTATTGGTGCGATAGATGGGAAGCACGTAGTAATACAGGTGAGTCGATGTTAAGATAATGTATTTTATATTTACTTTAAAAGATAAAAATTGTAATTTTCCATTTCAGTCACCTCCTCGCAGCGGCTCAACGTTCTACAATTACAAGGGAAATCACAGCATCAGTTTACTAGCGGTTTGTGATGCCAACTACTGTTTCACACTAGTTGACATTGGTGCGGAAGGCAGACAGAGCGATGGCGGTATCTTCGCGCATTCAAACTTTGACCAACGATTCGAAAGAAACCAAATGAATTTGCCAGAACCGAGACCGATTGAAGCTTCTGGGCCCGCATTACCGTTTGTGTTAGTAGCGGATGAAGCATTCGCTTTGACTCGTTACATGATGCGACCGTATCCACGAAGCGGACATCTGAACCGTCAAAGAAAGATATTCAATTACCGTCTCAGTCGAGCACGAAGAATGATCGAAAGCGCTTTCGGCATTTTGGTAGCAAAATGGCGAATTTATCGTCGATCGATAATTGCATCTGTTTCTACTGCAGTCAAAATTGTTCAAGCGACTATATGCTTGCATAATTTTATTATCCAAAAAGAAAACAAATTGCCACTCTCTGAAAGGCATTATATAGGCATGCTCAACGAAGAGAGAGCCGTGATAAACGGTGCATTACAGGAAGTGAACGACGCAGGCAGAACTAACGCCCACGCCCGAATTGCCTCTAGAAATCGAGACGATTTCGCTGCATATTTCGAAAACAGCGGGGCAGTACCCTGGCAGTGGGAAAAAGGTCTACTCGACGATTTCTAATTGAAAAATCGAGAATTTGATCAAGTCTCTATCAGAATTTGCAACTTGCGATCAGGAACCTACCAAGAATTTTCCGACAACGACTGCAAAACATAACTCTGAATTTAAAAGACGCTACATTAGGTTCTCCGAAGAACTCAAAGCACTTCCCACGAATGTCAGAAACTTTTCTTATTATCGCTCTCTAACGTTAATGCGTCCTTCCTACCTGGTAAAATGGAACCGTGAGCAAATAGTAATATGGGCGGTTTTATGCTAGGAGAAACGGACAGTGCGGCGACTGTTGGTGTGCATCGAAAAAATCCATAAAAATCGTTTTCTCTTTTGTACAAGTGCGGTCCAACGTGGATAAAAATACGATGAACGTGCAATTTTGCTTTCATACTCGCCTTTGTGGTAACCACTTCATACCTTTTCTATCCACCATCGCTACTCGTATTCCTAAAAAGTTTCTACAATGAAAATAAAAATTCGCTTAGTGTACGGAGAACTTAAGACACACGACTTACTGCAAATGTCCCCCAAGTTATATATGTATATTATTCTATTACTATCTACTATACTACATTGTTACTTTCTTTTTTCTCCTTTTTTATTGTAACAGAGCACAAATCGACGTTTTACGAAATTGAGACGAAACGTTAGGGATACGTCCAGTGTCTGATACCTTCAATTATACCTCAACGATTTTTCAAAATTGTATGAGTCATTAGCACCACATAGATGACAGTTTCCAATCGTAAATGACAAATTGCTAGTTCCTACGTTTTTCACGCTGTTAACGCTTTCTCTGCACATTGAAGCTTCTACTTCCACAGCGAGAACAATTGCTAATTAATAGACATTTATGCTGCTCAGGTGATATACTAGCATTTACTATGCAGGATTTTACTATTTCCCAACAAGAGATGTTATCGTTAATATACACGTTGACTTCCGTAAGTATTGCTCAGAAGCCAAGCTTCTTAACTTTCTTAAGTTGTAAAACATGCTGATATAATTCCAATTTGATATTAACAAGGGGAAGCTTGTGAAATGCGACTTGGGCGATTGTTTTCGTTTCTTCCGAATGAGTGCAGAACTGTGCAACTACATAAAATAAGACAGCGTACTTTTTAAGAATATCTGAAGAAAAAATTATACAGCCATTAAGAATATACAATGCCATTGTTAAACTTTTTATTTCATATGTTTGCGTAAACCAGTACAAAATTTTGAACTAAAACTTATATACTTATATAACTATAATTATTATATTTGTCATCCACCTGTTGAAACGATTATTTTTTTGTAACGTATTGCGTTTTTGCGGATGACTTACAAGTAAGAGCAAGTGCGCTGTGTGTATACGTAATGTATGTATGAATGCCTCTGTATGTAAAACTAATTTGTAATAAATGAAAGGAAACGTTTTTAATTAATATTGCAATTAACGCATTGATTATTCTTTTTTATTCTCACAAAAATCTCCGTCTCTGCAAGCAACGTTAGAAATCGTATTTCCAGGCGAGCTCTGTCACGATATGGCAACCTTCGCATACCTTCTCCCAATCGAATTAAAAATCCATCTAGCGGATTAGTAGTTTGCGTTGGCTCCACTGTTGAGTCATCCTCTTTCAACGCTTTTATCAACGCTGTTTGCAAATCTTCGCCCTTTTGCTCTAAAACATAATGTAGACGTACTGTTAGCCGGGTATCGGCTAAGGGGATCGAGTTCCGCTCGCGAGCGAGAAAGGAGTGAATCAACACGTCCGATTTCCAATTTATATCTTTATTGAATAAATGGGCTTGTTCTACACGAGTTGTCTCTTCTTGTTGAGTTCCCGCCTTGCGGTTTGTTTTCAGGAAATCGTAGGTGTTTCGACGCGACTGCTAGCTGTTCTTCGACCGACTGCCCGGCATGCCAATTCGGCGGTCTTTTATAGTCTTGCGACCGAGTCTTGTTGCTAACTCGGGACTTCCGAGTTAGTGCGGAATTCTCGTTGCCGACGCCTCGCGATGGCCTTCGCGTCAGCGATTTCGGTC
>NW_020217357.1:0-3085 GCF_003070985.1 Temnothorax curvispinosus | reverse complement strand
GACGATCAAAGTGTGTGTAGGGTCAGATTGACCCAGAGTGTTCTCTGTGAATGAAAAAAAAAGGTGTGTTCTCGAAGGGTTAAGTAGCGCGAAAGTATCAAACTTAAGGCAAGCTAAATTGAAACAGTAGGAGCAAAAAGGACTACGAGAAATGTCAGCAGATCAAATTTTTGTTGAAATTTCTATTGATTCTATTGATTTTGTTTCAACGATATATTTTCATTTTTCTCTCTTCGTATACTAAAAAATGCAAATACCACGGTTGTCTTAGACGACCGTAGCGAAATCGGGTTGAGAGAATAAACTTCTATTACGTGCGGAACACACCTATCCACGATCTAACCCTCCTGTTTATCCCACGGGGGATAAAAGTGACTTCGGACCGTGACAAAGTAACGTGACGCAGTTGCACATTCACCAGCCCGCAACGTGGGTTAGCGCCCGTGTTAAGTGGTACCGGTCTATCGGAGGGATGCTGCCCTGACATTTAGGAGCGTGGCATTTAACTCCGGTCTTTCCCCTTGTTAAACATCCCTATGCAATTTCCTATCTGATCATGAGACACCAATATTAGCGGGAGAACATCTCCCGCCTTTCCGGCTGACATAATGCCATCATCAGAGATCAGAGGCGGATCTACTAAGGGCCAGTTTCACAAGTGTCGGTTAACTTTTAATCTTAGATTAACTTACTCTTCTTCTTTTTCTAAGGGGGACGTTAGAAGGAGATGAAGAGTGAGTTAATCTAAGATTAAAAGTTAACCGACACTTGTGAAACTGGGCCTAAGGGCCAGTTCCACAAACGTCGGTTAACTCTTAACCTTAGGTTAACTTACTCTTCGTCTCTTTCTAAGGGAGACGTTAGAAAGAAACAAAGGATAAGTTAACCTGAGGTTAAGAGTTAACCGACGTTTGTGGAACTGGCTCTAAAAGGACTAAAAGAAGGTGTTCGAGAATATCGGTTTTAAAAACTGCGATATGCGACAGTTTTAATTAAGACAACTTCAACCCCATTTCTGCGTTTATAATATTGCTCTATTTTTTTATATAACATTTAAACGAGCATTTAATATAACATTATTTTTTATATAACGTTTATATAACAAAACTGTCACGTTGAGGTACACGTCTCATTAGGGTATTGTATTAGAGTCCCAATTTTGATGATAGATTATTCATAAAAAACTGGAATATGCAAGAGCGCAATATCTCTGTTGAATTTTGAGCGCGCAAGAATATTGCATTCTAGATTTTCAAATAGTTTTGCCTCGGGCCCTATTAGCTCTAGAGCCATTTCTGGAGCTTATTCTTTTAGCTCCCTTTGTATACACTTCTCATAGGTTTTAATAGCTTGTGGGACTGAAATCTACTGTATCGAAACATATTTTTGGACAGAATTAGATATGTTAGGAGGAAAGGACTTCTAATAATATAGATAGTATCATCAATATATTGATTTCTCTGTTGATGGATTAATACGCACAAATATTTTCAAATTAAACAAAGCATTTTCCACAAAAATAACAGTAGCATGTGAGATAACTTCTCTTTTTTAATTTTTTTCGGATATTAATTTCTAAAGTATTTTATAAATTACATGTTTATTTAAAACTATTTTAATTATACATAGATATAATATATAATAAATTATATAAATGGATAAAAATACGATGATATTATTATATAATCATAATTTGACATTAATTTACGTAGTGCAAATTTCTTTCTGAATATTATATATTAGTATCCATCAAGAATTCTAATTTAATACAAATTCCTATTACACGGTAAAAATGAAATAGTAGTACATATACATAGAATGAAGTGTAAAACTGTGATAAATACGGTTTATGATGATTACAATTTTTTATTGCATCATTTACAACTGATCTTTTCGATCTCTTTCGGAGTCAGCTGCCTTTTGAGTAGCTACCTTCGATGACGATAATAAATATCCATTAATGTAGCCGGCGCGCGGCGCGGGTAGGGGGATAGTTATCGCATCGCGAGCTACAGAGGCAGATGACTCGAAGAAGGTCCAGCTGCCTTCGATCACTAGCTTATTGTTGAAACCATCCGTTCGTCGAAGATGTGAACGAACGGGGAGAGAAAGCGTTTAAAAAAGAACAGCCGATTCCTCTCGTGGCGCGTTAGAATTTTGATGGTTGGACGAAACGTCGTGAATATATCATTACATGTGATTATATTCTGTCATTGAAAGACACGTCAGAACATTTAATTCGCTGCTTTAATTTAAATGATAAATAATAATAAGTAGAATAATTCAACGATACATGTAATTCACGCTCTGTATTAGAGAATTGTTAAGTTGTGTGTAACTAATAAGTGTACGAAGGTATGTATTTTATTTAACCATTGTTGACCTGAGAGGTAATAATATTAAATTGGGTTATAATGAAAAGTGTGATGCAGTGTCTCGCTGATATAAAGCAGAGAATAATAACAATCTTTTATTTCAACCCTTTGTCTCACGATAGTTTACTTCACCTCATATATTATCGACCGCAGCAGGTGATATCTGTGAATACAAGATTCACGTGTATACGTACACCAGTGCGCGCACTGGAAACACGTATTTCGGAGAAGAAAACGGATGAAGGACGCGCTGCTGTTGATACTTATCTCCTCTTTCATTAACTCTTTTGCTACAGAAGACGGCTGTAATCAGCTTACATATTGCATTCTCCGCGTATGAAAAGAGTCAACAGGTGATTAAAAACTGTTTCTAAAAATAACCACGTAGGAACCGTAGCTGAGAAAGAAAGATGATGAATATTTATTTATCGATAAAGAGAGAAGATTTGCTCTCTTTTCTTAATCTATTCGGTTCTGAGACAAGAAAAATACGATACACGTTTGTATTAATAAAATGAATACGGAATTATTTTCTTTTAGTCTAAAACATCAATCGGAGCTTTTTGATCTTGTTACGTAAATTACTCAAAAGGCTTATTTAAATTCACACCTGACATTGTTTGCACGATACATTTGCAATGCGTTTCCATTTTTGCGTTCCTCGCATTTCTTCACCGAGAAATCTAACGGCAAAAAAATTGCATAATTGA
>NW_020217356.1:0-2048 GCF_003070985.1 Temnothorax curvispinosus | reverse complement strand
CTCTCTTTCTCTCTCTCTCTCTCTCTCTCTCTCTCTCTCTCTCTCTCTCTCTCTCTCTCTCGATTGCCCATTAATTCTATACCATTTAAACAGGGTACGCGCCGCTGCATCGCTCTACCACCCGCCGTGCGTTGCGGCTTTTCATTAATAATTCATGCTTTCTGCTTTACGAGGTCAACAGTGGACGTTTCTTTATCCGTGTCGCAAGTCGAGCGCGTTGCGTTACACAAAGCCACCGACGGACGTGCGGCAAGGTAAAATCGAGCGGGCTGAACGCGTGCGAGTCTCGTCATACAGATTCCTGCACTTAGCGTTTTGCAATATTCAAACGACTCGCCTTCGGGGGGGGGGGGGGGGGGGGGAGATAAAACGCTTATAAATCCCGTAGAATGTTTATAGATTCCTGGTCCATTTGCCCGCGCGGCAAAGCCGGTGACTGGTGCTTCCGCAAAGTGAAAAATTTATCATTATCCTTTAACCGGCCTGCGGAAGGTAATTACGTGATAAAATAGTGACACCGTTTCACCGTCGAAGTGTCTCGCGGACAATTGCGGCAAACGAGATTGGAGCTGCATAATAAAATTATCCCAATGCATTATACGGTCGCGGTGCGTATCTTCTAGGCGTTATTTTTCACGGTAAATCTTTACCTAAACGTAAACTGAAATATGCAAAACAGGTACGTGAGGTGACTAATTAAATCTCAACGTAACGAGTTAAAACTTCGTTGAATTTACGCGACAGTTTTTCTAAGTTAAAAACTAGGGGCGGTAGACTACAACTCCCAATGAAATTAATTGTTAAAAGTATTTCCCGTTACGGAGGACGGAGGTGACCGATACGGAAGCTAGGTACCCTGGTGCGCGTGTATTGGTGCATACCGCGGGATAACCGCGCGTATGCACCACCGAAGGGACGCCACATCGTCCCTCTCTTACCGTGGGTAGAATATAAATTTCTACGAGCGCGTTTAGCGGAATTTACGAGCGTCATTTTAAGAACTGTTTTGCCTTGCTCAACCATATGGCTCCCACGTAAATATCTCTCACCCCGTTTCACCGTTAAAACTCAGTATTCAACCATTAACCTTACTCCCATTTCTGCCTACTCGTGACGCGCAAGTTTCCTTTTCGCCGACGTCATCGGTATAATTAGCACTTTAGTTAATTGTGACGAGATTAACGCGACTTGGCCTAATTAGATTTGTCTTTCCCTCTTTTCCGCCGTCGGAAAAGGAATCGGCGTCACGGCAATACGTGGCGGATGATGATACTTAATAACCAACTTTGTTGGCAATTCTGGGAGCATTATTATAAGGTTGCGATGAAAACTTTCAAAAATACTATTTACTTAGGTACTACTTTGAAGTAGCGCAGCATTTTACGTATCGCAAAAGAGAGAAAAAGCGAGAAAAAAGTATTCTCTCCTAAGTAAAATATTATTTTTATCAATATAGACACAGAGAAATTAAAAAGTTTTATATTTAGAAGGAAAACGTATATGCCGCGAATAAAGGGAGCTTAGTGTCGATTTTCTTTCTTTTTCTTCATTCTTCAGAAAATAGCTATAAAATATTGCTAAAATAGCATACGAATGTACATATATATTCCGTCAAAATACCATCTTATTTAAGTGAGCAGTGGAAACTAATCAAGTTATGTAAAGGGCAATGACATCAGTATATTTATCCATTTTCAAGTTAAAATAAAATAGATTAAAGTACTAGGTATTTTAGAATCAAATAAAAAAGAAATAATATTGTTAGCGCGAGCGTGTCAGGTTAATGATCGCGCACGCGAAGAAAGATAGAGCGATTGATACAAATCGCTATGCTTTTCTCAAGATTCGACGATGATTTCCGTGAAATATACATGCTCGATCATACTGTCGCGTTGTGTCGCGTCGCGTCGCGGCAATCGTCGATATTTTCCCTGCGCGGCCGACATGTCGCCGTCGTTAGTTCAAGAATGGGATCCATGGAGGCGCGCGCAAAGTGAAGAATCACGAGATGTCTCGCATGAAATTGGTCCGTGGTCCATTCCCAAGAT
>NW_020217355.1:0-17375 GCF_003070985.1 Temnothorax curvispinosus | reverse complement strand
TGATTGATTAGATCTCGTGTTACACACATTTGAAATTTCGGAGAATTTGTACATATATAGAAGTTTTAAAAAACAGGATCTGATCATTTTTAATTGTGTTTATTTTTAATTTTATATATCATCATATACATAGTGTCATCATATACATAGTGTCTCACGCGAGTTCCACGCTGCCTACCGGCGGAGGTGGATGCGGGAGGGGGGCCGAAGGCCCCATTGCACCCCCGCATGTGTGTGTGTGTGTGTATGCATATGACATCTACAATTTAATATAGTCAGGTGAAACTAATAAAATAATCTATTAATTTATCCTGACTATCCTGACTATATTAAATTGTAGATGTTATGCATACACACACACACACACACACACACACGTGGGGGTGCGAGGGGGGCTTTCGGCCCCTCCTCCCTTGCACCCACCCCGCCGGTAGGCAGCGTGGAACTCGCTTTACAACTTAAAATACATGCTAAGTTGTAAAGCGAAATTATAAAGTACATGTTTGGGGGGGGGTGCAGGGGAGAAAAGCCCTCCTGCTCACGTGCACTTACGCATGTAAGCCCCCTTTTGCACCCCTTCATGCATGTGCTTTATAATTTTGCTTTACAATTTAGCATGTACTTTAAGTTATAGAGCGAGTTCCACGCTGCCTACCGGCGGAGGTGGATGCGGGAGGGGGGCCAAAAGCCCCCCTTGCACTCCCGCATGTGTGTGTGTGTATGCATATAACATCTACAATTTAATATAGTCAGGATAAACTAATAAAATAATCTATTAATTTATTCTGACTATCCTGACTATATTAAATTGTAGATGTTATGCACACACACACACACACGGAGGGGGGTGCGAGGGGGGCCTTCGGCCCCCCTCTCCCGCACCCATTCCGCCGGTAGGCAGCGTGGAACTCGCTTTACAACTTAAAGTACATGCTAAGTTGTAAAACGAAATTATAAAGTGCATGCATGGGGAGGGGGGTGCAAGGGAACAAAATCCCCCCTCCCACGCATGTACTTAAACGAGCTTGTAAAGCGCGTCATGAACCCATGTGGCACCTCGTTTCGCGTGGAAAGTGTATGCGTGAACTATTTTGACATATAGGAAAATAATTTATATATATATGCAACGTAATTGGAAAAGTTGGAATCAGGCTTGCTTAGAGCTGCAAAGCTGCTTAGGAACGGTTTTTCCCAAATTTTAGCCAAATTAATTAACGAATCTCATTAAACTTATGCTCGTTTTAATCAGTAAGATCAGCCGCAAGCCGGTACAGAGCCGGATTTTCCATTTTGGCTCTTAAAAAATTTATAATAAATAAAATACGGACTCGCAGCTAAGCAATCCGACAGAGGTCGGTATTATAGTGTTACTCCTGTCGACCCTTAAAGTTGACAGGAATCAGGTTACGATTCCTGTCATACCGACGAGCTGTAGCGACTACGAACATCCCCTGTGGCCATATGCGCATGCTCAATGGCCGCACGCGCATGCAAAAGTGCGTGAATTTGAAACGTATGTATACTTATATAATGCATATCACTTATTGTTAGCTTTCAATGATGAATATATCTTATATAATATATCAAAGTACATACGTGGGCGGGAGGGCTTTGCTCCCCTGCACCCCCCCCCCCCCATGCATGTACTTTATAATTTCGCTTTACAACTTATAGTCCAGGCAACGTAGGCGAAAAACATGCGTTATTTGGAAATTTGTTCTCGAAGAATGAATTCACTTGAAACCTTTTGGAAAGTGTTTTTCTACCCTTAAATGGAAAGGTTTACTTATTTATTTTATGTGCTCTTACCTATTTTTGAAAAAAAAAATGAAAAAAACTGATTTTTTAAAGAAAAATGTGAAAAAGTGATATAATTAAAAAAATGTTAAATGTATAATCATGAAATTCATAGGTAATGTGTTTTTAAGGTTGCTGAATACGAATCTGAAGTAAAATTTTCAACATTATAAAATGGCGACTCAAAAGGGCGGGTAAAAAGCACTTTTTTTTTTTTTTTTTTTTTTTTAATCGTTACATTTGTCATATTTATTCGTATTTATTGATTTTCATCTTCATTCAATTCAATGGGTTCATCTTCATAAATATCTGGACATATCGGTACGTTTAAGCAGCCCTGATTCCAGCAATTTTGCACACAGTTCCGTGCATTGAAGTCCAACTCTTCTACAACCGCAAGCTTTTCCGCAGCCAGTTCGACAGCCGCAAAATATCATTTTTAAAATACTGTCTGGAGCTGGAAGTTGTTTCATAATGATAGGTGTAAAATCATTATTCCAGCCCCATGCAGTTGCTGCCAATTCGTATTCTCCACTTTTGAACTTGAAAATATACTCTTTTGATATGCTGCATTGCAGCATCTTCAGAGAGAGGCAAAGTTTCAAGTTTAACGTTTTTATCGCGCTCACTCGCACGCTGCGGTTCTCCGCGCGCAAGCCGAGAAATCCTATACAGTTTATAGCATTTCCCGGGAAATTCTACCCCTGTTTTATATACAATTCTTTAAAATTTGGTCAATTATTTCCCGAAAAGTTGGAAAAATTTCGGATACCGTTTCCAAAAAAGATCGGTAACGAAAAATTATACACTTCATATCACTCTCCGGAAAATTCTACCCCTATTTCATATATAATTCTTTGAAATTTCGTCAATTATTTCTCAAAAAATTGAAGAAATTAGAAAAACTGGTTTCCAGAAGATCGGTAACAAAAAACTATACACCCTATAGTACTCCCCGGGAAATTCTACCCCTACTTCATATACAATACTTTCAAAATCGGTCCAATAGTTTCTAAGATTACCCCGAACAACAGTACAAACGACAGTAAATACGACTTTTTTTACTAAATTGCGTGTAGCCACTAAAATAAAAGTTCAAAAAAATATTTCCGATATACAGTCTTAAAGTTTAAGACCCAATCTACAACATCCCATAAGTTATTTTCTCAAAAAAAATTTTTTTTTTATTTTTTTGACTTTAAAAATAGAGAAATTTTCATATTTTCTAGTTCGACATTTATTTTTATATACTTTTTTGAAAAATACACCTGCTTAATATTTTGTTTTTCAAATAAAACATGTATCATCTTAAAGTACATATTTTCAGCTTTAAAAAACCCTGTTATTAAATTTCAATATCTATTTCCTAAGCAATAATATCTGCAGTCAAACTTGTCGATTAATTTTGAAATAACGAAATTTCAAGAGAACTATCAACTTTGAGGTCCCAACTTTAAAAAAATAAATTTTTGTAATTTTTTTCACTTATTGCATGTTATCAGCACATATTTTAAGAATATAATGCTTTAATTTAGAAGTAAAAATCTGCAAATTTAAATAAATGGCAATGATATTAGTAAAATAAGTCAAAAATTTTACATCGCCTCTCTTCAAATTCGATTTAAATATACTCAAAATGCTTTCTCAATTTTTCTAAACCACTTGAAAATTAGTAAATTACGTCTACTTTCGAATGCTTTTTGTAAAATTTGATTCTATCGATCCAATCAAAAGTTACAACTTTTTTTAAAAAGTGCGCGCGCGCCCGCGTACTCTGCAGGCGGCTTCACACGGGACGGCTTCGACGCACTTTGAAGCGTTAATTAAAAAATTATTACTCCTACACATATTAATATTAAGAAAACTTTAGATATGTTTTTTTAGTAAAATTTTCTCCTCTTTCGATTGGCAGGCTTGCTTAGAGCTGCAAAGCTGCTTAAGGGGATCCTGCAGCCGTATGATTTACCGACATTATCGTTTTTCGATGGATCTTTTAATTGGCTTTACAGAATTGCAAGTTTTTGGTCTAGAATTAAAGTACGCACAAAAATCTAGGGCAGAAAACGCGATTTTATATCAAAAACACCAAAAAATTAAAAATATTACTTATTTGGGCACATACGCAGCTGTCACCTGACGACAATATTTGCTTAAAACAAATATTCTGCAGTTTATACATACATAATTTTTATCATCTGCCCTTGGGAAAACATGTAGGAATAATATCGTGCAAGTAGAAGTAAGATTCAATGCGTACAAAAAAAGATCCATAGAAAAATTATTTTAGTAATGCAAATACGGATGCAAATGACAAGAAGAGCAGCAACAGTAGTTGCCGGATTTTGCGAGAGATGGCGAGCAATCGAAAAAAGGACAGATGTCATTTCGTTAGACAAAAACAGATATAGGGAAAACAAAATTAGAAAGGTTGACATTATCGACATCGAGGAAGTTCGCCAGTCACTGCAGGATCCCCTTAAGAACGGCTTTTCCCAAATTTTAGCCTAATTAATTAACGAATCTCATTTCACTTATGCTTGTTTTAATCAGTAAGATCAGCCGCAAGCTGGTACAGAGCCGGATTTTCCATTTTGGCTCTTAAAAAATTTATAATAAATAAAATACGGACTCGCAGCTAAGCAACCCGACAGAGGTCGGTAGTGTTACTCCTGTCGACCCTTAACTTTCGGACAGATCATGCAGATCGGGCAGATCGGGCAAATGCGTTTTCTATTTCCAACTTTGACTATTTTTCTGTTGGCAGAAACTTGCGCTCGTCGTAGTGCAACAGAATTGTGGAAGATATGTGTATGCATTTACATATAACAGAATAGTGCAAGAAATGCGGCAGATGCTTGCGCAAATCGCAGTGCAACATAATCGCGCCAGATTTGTAGCATCGCCTACTGCTACTCATACAGCACAAAATATTTTTAAAATATTTTTTAGGAAGATTAAAATAATTTACAAAAATATTTTTTATATTTATAGCACCGCAGTGGTGTTGGGTAAGCCTTACGTTGCATTGCTGGCGAAGATATTGTCGCGAATGTCATGATTTTGCTTCGCCGGAGGCCTACTTCTGCTTATATTAGATCCCAACTGAAATTTACTTATGAGTTAGTTTTACCATTATGCGCCGCCTAGCGGCATCGTTGCAAACTAGCACATACAGCAGAATTCAACAAGAATTACGACAGATGCTTGCGTAAGAAGTAGAGAAGCAAAAATACAAATGATTTTGGCAGAATATATACCGTACATCTGATTTATCAAACATTTTTCGAAATTCGTAACGCCAAAATGGACCGTATAGGCGTATAGCCTACATCTTACAGCACGAAACTATAACAGTTTCACAATCTCCAGTTAACTTACAGTAATTATTTCTATAAATATTTATATAACATATATTAAAAACAACTTTAATAATATTGATGATAATTATTTACACTTAATTTCAAAATATTTATTATAATCTTTTAGATACTTTTATTTTCCGGACATTATAATATTTTCAAAATATTTAAATCTTTTTTATAAATATTTTATAAATATTTTGTGCTGTCTGGGAGTTTAGCGCGCTCAGCTGTTCTTTTTCTGACGGGCAGATGCTTGCACGCTTTTTTCGCATTTCTGTCACTCGGATCCGTATGGCAAAAACAACAATTTAAGCGACATTATACACTTGTAAAATTTTGCTGCAAATATGTTTCAAGAGTCTAGCACACTCGACTGCTCTTTTTCTCACGGGCAGATGCTTGCACGTTCTTTTCGCGTTTCTGCCGGTCGGATCTGTACGGGGTCTTCCGGTTTCGCCATCGTGGCGTGCGCATGGTGGCGAGTTATCTCCCGCTTAAAATTGTGAGTGAGTTCAATTCGCGGATAGCTGAGACTTTTTTGAGCGCTCTGTGTATGTACAGGCGCGTCCGCTGTTTGCCGGGAGTCTTTTTGTGTGGGGCTACTGCTTGATGGTTCATTGCGTGTGAGGAATATTTCTTCGCGAGAGGGGCGTTAACCTCTTTCAGCCGACATGTCGGCTGGGGGCAACCCCCCGTCCCCCGCTTCGCCTACTTTTGAAGACGCAAGAGAAGACTTTCAAGCTTTTCTATCGCAGTCAAAGAATTATCAGGGGGAAATGACGGAAAATATGGAGTTTGAAGATGAATCAAGAAAGCGTCCCCTTCCCTCTTCCACTGAAGAGGAGGAGGCTGTAGGATCCGTGGCGAATAATAAGAGCAGTAAGAAAAGACAAGTCAACTCGAGTACTACGTCTTTCACCTCGAAGAAATCAGGTAAACAAGCTCAGACGGGTACGGTTAAGACAAATACGAAAGGAGAGGTTATCCCACCAATTAAGAATCAGGGCAGCAAGTCCGGGTCAAGTGAGTCGACTTCCTTGTATGGGGCTTACACAAAAGCTCCTTTTATAGTTTTGTTCCGCATCCCTACGACAAAGGATCAGCCCAGAAAACGCTTCTCAATTATCACAATGGCTAAAAAACTCATGTCAGCGAACGTAAAATATGACAGCGTTGCGCCTTCTTCATTCAACACGTGGAGGGTTACATTTCCGTCAAAGGCCGCGGCTAACATGGCTCTGAGGAACAAGTTCATTAAGGATGAAGGATTTATAACATACATTCCGAAGTACAAATTAACTCGTCAATTTGTTATAAGAAATATTCCTCTCGACTTATCCTTGGCTGAGCTAAAGACTGTAATCGAGGAAGAGAATCAAGATATTCTAATCTCGGACCTCTTCAGGCTGAAAAGAAGAGATCGCACCACTGGTATTTGGTCGGACTCGGAGGCGGTCTGTGTCCAGAAATTGGGTGAAGAATTGCCGGACCCATATAAAGGTCTATAGAACAATTGTTCATACATCACCGTTTTAAAGGTCGGTACGACTCTGTTTCAACTGCGGCCTATTTGGTCATCTGTCTAAATTTTGTGAAAAAAATCCCAGGTGTTTGCAATGTGGCAGCGAGGACCATGTTAGCTCTAAGGAGACGCCTTGTTCCGAACCAAAGAAATGTATCAATTGCGAGGAAGAACACGCTACCAGTGATAGAAAATGCCCTAAATTTATGAAGAACCTCGAGATTGCAAAAGCTATGGCTGTTGATAACCTTCCCTTTATGGAGGCAAGGGCCTTAGTTCAGAAAAGGGAAAATAAAAATTGCCCGTTCTATGAGGATCGGCGGCCGCCAGTGTTTTCTTCAAGAAACTTCCCTTTTCTTCCTTCGAGGGGCGGCGTGTCTACGTCAAACTTTGCGACAAGTCTACAATCCAGTTCGAGAGGAAGAACATTCGCTGCTAGCCTTATGAAGGTGGCTCCGGAGATCTCCTCCAAACTCTTGGAAATAATGGAAAAGGCGTCTACCATGAAGAAACTGGACCAACTGGTGACTAGGCTGGAGAAAACCATGAAGCTCCATGAGGAGACCATAAAAGAATAGAGTTTTGTCAAAAGTTTTCTCCTTTTTACCTTTTTACGCGTTAACGCCCTTTGTTATTATTATTACAGAATCTTTAATAGCTTAATCAGTTTGCTTTGCCTTAAAACTTCGCATTTTTATAATCCTAATAACTTTTTCATTTTTATATTTTTACTGAATAGGTAAATTTTCTTTTATAATTTTTTTTACTTTTTCTTAATTTTTTCTTTCCGGGTTTTTCTCATTCCGTATTTTGAAATGGATAAATTTAGGTTGATACATTGGAATGCACATTCTTTGTTACAGCGTTTTCAAGAACTGGAAAGGCAGAGTACATTATTCGATTGCGCAGCAATTTCGGAAACATGGCTTAAACCACAATTCAATTTCATGTTGAGAGGGTTCGATACGGTGAGACGGGATAGGGTTATAGGTAGAGGCGGAGGGGTGGCTATTTTAGTTAGTCATGCCCTTAAATACAGAGAGATTTCTGTACTGGAGGACTGTGCAGGTAAAATAGAAGCATGTGCAATTGAAATTTTTTTCTCCGATTTTAATCTTATTATTATATCTTGCTATAAACCCCCTCAGAGTGGTCAACTTTCTGAAAACGAGTGGATAAGATTTTTCACTCAATTTGATAACAATAATGGATCTAATAGATGTATGTTCGTAGGTGATTTCAACTCTCACAGCCCGGCGTGGGGGTCTTCGTTCCTCTGTCAATCGGGTAGGCTACTGTCGTCGGCAATCGAGGATACTGAACTCGTTCTAGTAAGTGACGGTGCCCCGTCCTTCTTGGGCAACGCTTCGTGCGGCCCTTCAACCATCGATTTGGCGTTCTGTCATGCTTCCATCGCTCCTAGACTGAGATGTCAGACTTTGGATGATGCCTGGGGATCGGATCATTATCCGGTTTTGATTACGTCGTCAATGAACAGAGGCCCCTCCTCTTTTCCACGTAAGCGAACCAAATTATACAATAAGCACACAGATTGGAATCGGTTTAGCTCTATTATGGACAAAGATCTTAGAATCTTGATGTTGTCGGATCAGCTCAGCCCCACGGTCTTGTATTCTTCGTTCTTAGCAATTGTGGAGGAGGCAGTGAGGGGGGCTACCCCGGGGAATCCTCGGAACCCTCCCCCCCTCTCCTCCTCATCCTCCGTGTATTTGGTGGAATGAGGAATGCGATGCATTGATAGCGGAAAAAAAGTTAAAACTACAGATTTTTATGGAAACGGGTAGAGCTGTAGATTATGAGGCTTACAGATATCAGTGTGGGATAACAAAGAAAGGTTTAAGGAGGATTAAACTTGAGGCTTTTAAGGAATTTGCAGAATCCCTTAAAAGAGATACGAATCCCAAAATAGTTTGGGACACCATGAGGAGATTTGATTCGAGATGGAATAGGACTGAGACAGGTAGAGCAGTTCCTGCTGAGAAAATTGACAGTGTCCGTAACCAAATTGACGAACTTTTCCCCCCGTGGGCTCCCACTCCTCGACCAGATGAATCCTTGAGTTCACCGGGAACGGATCCTTTCCTGGACTTGCCCTTTCTGCCTGAGGAACTTGATTGGGCTTTGGAATCGGTAAATTTAGGTTCTAGCCCTGGACTGGATGGAATCAATTATAGAATTATTAAGAAATTTTCCCCGTTGGGTAAAGCTTTTCTCTTAAAAATTTACAATCTCCTCTACAAGGAGGGCAGTTTTCCGGAAGAATGGAGAGACTACTTGGTTTTCTTTATTCCAAAACAAGGATCTAATAATAAATTCCGACCTATATCACTCTCATCATGTTTATGTAAAGTCATGGAAAGATTAGTGACGAATAGACTTCTTTGGTGGTTAGAAGTGAATAAACTTATCCCGGATTCGCAATATGGGTTTAGAAGACAGAGAAGCTGTCTTGACAACTTAACAATCTTATACACGGATATTTTGATAGGATTTGAAGAGAGAAGGGCTATTCCAGCTGCGTTTTTAGATGTAAAATCAGCTTATGACTCTGTCCTTCCGGATGTTCTCATTGATAAGTTAGCTACTCTAGGCCTCCCCCCACAGAGCAAAACATTTATTTATAATTTGATCTCTTTTAGAAGGGTTTCATGTAGCTTTCATGAGTTGGATGAAAAAAGGTTCGCTTATCGGAGTCTTCCGCAGGGTAGTGTAATGAGCCCGATACTATACACAATACATGTTACCGAAATAGATAACATGAATCACGGTGATGTGCATATGCTTCAGTATGCAGATGATATTTGTCTCTACTCAACCTCCCCGTCGCTGGCTACTGGAATAAAGAATTTAGAGCAGGTTATTAAACGTATTGAGGAGAAGTTAAAGGAAATTGGGTTGGTATTATCTCCATTAAAGACACAGTTTTGTATTTTTAATAAGACTAGAATGAAAATGAACACCCCTTTGAACGTTTCTGGTATTGTAATTCACCCATCTGATGTGGCACTTTTTCTAGGAGTCTCCTTTCATAAAAATCTAAATTGGAAGTTTCATATGTTGAAGCTAGAAAAGAGATGTGCAAACTCAATCAGAACTCTCAAATGCTTAGGTAGGAAGTGGTGGGGCTCTGACGCATATGTCCTTAGAAAGGTGTATAGGGCGTTAATCCGCTCTAGACTTGAGTATGCAGGATTCCTTATGAATTCTGTCTCCAGGGACCTGTCTACGAAGGTGGACAAAATTCAGATGAGAGCAATCAGATTAATTATGGGTTACAGATGTTCAACTCCCCTTAACGTTATGCTTGCAGAACTTCGCGAACCCTCCCTCTATTTTAGATTCAAATATCTGGCATTGGGTTTTCTTTTTAGAGTTTGGTCCAGCGCATCGCATCCCCTGAAGGAAAAACTAACACACTTAAGCAACAGCAGACCTATTGTGCATGGTAGACGCATGAGCGACCCCTTTTTAGAGGCTCTCTCCTCTTTTCAGGAGTATATGGAATATATCCCTCAGAGGGAACATCCGATTTGCTACCCTGAGAATTTTGAAGCTCTGTTCGCCCATCTAGAGGTGGACAAGGTCTCCGGTGATTTAATTAAAAAAGATTCTGCTCCCGCGGCTAAATTTAATGAGATTTTTGGCCAGGTCTTGCTCTCGAATCAAGCTATTTTCACAGATGGATCTACTAATATGAAGGAGGTAAATTCCTCTGGCTTCTCGGTTGTTTCGCAGTCTGGCGAGGTATTATTCAGTGCATCCTCCTTTGGCTTCCTTTCCTCCTTTACGGTGGAATCAATGGCTATCCTAAAAGCCCTTCAGATCTGTGAGGAACATGAATGGTCTGAAGCCTTTATTTTCTCGGACTCACTCTCTAACTTACTGGCTATCTCTTCTTGCTTTAAGCCTTCCCAGACCTCATTCTTGATCTTAGAAATAAGAAACCTTCTGGTTAAATTTGCAAAGAAGAACTGGAATATCAATCTTGTTTGGATCCCCTCGCACGTGGGTATTAAAGGGAATGAACTAGCAGATAGGGCCGCCAAGGCAGCTTGCAATGGCCCACGTGGAGATTTCAAAGAAATTCCTCATAGAGAGTTAAAGCGTTTATGGAAAAATGAAACTATCAAAGAATCGATAGAATGGTGTTTTGAGGAAAGGATCTTCAGAGGGTCTAGGTTCTTTTCATTCTTCTATGATCAGAGTAACGTTGACTTTAAAAGTGCATGGTTTGATGAATTTATCATTAAGAGAAGGGCATTTACTTCTATTAATCGTTTGAGATGTGGACACTCGTCCCTTCATGATAGTTTGTTTAGATTCCTCATGGTGGATTCCCCGGACTGCCCATATTGCGGAGAGTTGGAGACTCCAGAACACGTTTTCTGGACTTGCTTCAAATATGACGATCAACGTGAAACCTTGATAAAGGCTTTGTCTAGACTGTTCGGTTATGGCCCCTACTCGTTGGAGTTTTTACTTCAGCTCCCTGTACCGGAAGTGGCATTCATTCTGGAAAAGTTTATATGTTCATTGCCGATCTTTATATGATTAAGGACCCTCTTATTAGAATTTAACAGAAAATTACACCTAAGGATGTTTGAAGGAATTGTACGAATAGACGCAATCGAGGTGTGCTCTGCCTCAACTTTAAGGCAATATTGGTTAATTTAGTTAGCGTTCAACTGATTACCATTGTTATCTGGGCGTAATTTTATTAGATTTGTAAGTTTAAGTTTTAAGTCTTAATTTTAAAGTGCAACACGATAGGAAACCTCATATTTATTTATTTGTTGTGCGTTTTTTTGTGTTTTCTATTTTTAATTTTTCATATAAAGATTTGAAAGGCGAGTCGAGTTATAAGGTTTATAAGGTTTATGTTGGGTTTCAAGGAGGATCTTCCTCCTAATACTTATAGGGCTTTGCGCGCGGCTGCGTGGGTGTCATAACGACACTCCCTCTCGAGATAGCTATTTTGAATAGGCCTGTAGCTTTAAATGAATGTATATTAGGACTGGAGCACCTCTATTGAGGTGTGCGTGTGATACGACCTTAATATAAATATCCAACACATAATCTGTGATTCAACCCATGTAAACAGGCCATATGGGTTTCTCCCATGGTCATATTTCTTATATTTCAATTAAAAAAAAAAAAAAAAAGATCTGTACGGCAAAAACAACAATTTAAGCGACATACACTTGTGAAATTTTGCTGCAAATATGTTTCAAGCGTCTAGCACACTCGACTGCTCTTTTTCTCACGGGCAGATGCTTGCACGTTCTTATTTTCACATTTCTGCCGGTCGGATCTGTACTCAAAACTCTGCTGCAAAAAGCAGTCAAGTGTGCGTGAAGAGTCTAACGCGATTTGCTGTTATTTTTCTGTTGGGCAGATACTTCCATATTGTTTTCACATTTCTGCTGCATGTTTACTTTTAACAAATAGTATAAAATTTCACAGTAGCTTCTTACAGCAGACTACTGCAATAGTACCAGTAAGTACTCGTTAAACACAGATATTATGCACTTCTGTCGCAATTTTTGACTGTTTTCTTACGCACTTCTTCGGGACGTATCTGAACTATCAGACTGTGTTATCAGGGCACTCTCCGGCAGTTAAACGATATACAGTTTTTCGGTTTTTTTTAGCGAAACCGTGATCTAATAAACGTTTTAATTAGTATATTCGGAACTAACAAACGATTCCGCATCGATTGACCACGGTTTTAATAAAAAATTGTAAAGAATTCTATATTTACCGGCTAAATTAACACTAAAAATTATTTTCGTGATTACGTAAAAACTATTAACTAACAAACATTCTAATTAGTCTAACAATCAATAACAAACAACTAACAATCGATTCGTAAAAAAAAATGTCATAAGTCGAAATTGTCCGGCTAACTTCTATGAGGTTGCTACCTGGGTATTTCAAGCACAAGTGTACCAACATATAAAAAAATATAGTATTCTATCCGGACACTTATTCTAGCGCGGAAAATTAAAAAATTCCACGAACTTTTGATCACACCTCATATATACTTTTCTAATATTTTAGCAATTCTACGTTTACATTTCATATTATATAGAGAGATTAAGGTTTCTCTCCTGCTTTTAATTTACATTCATCGATTAGATTTATTTCATAGACTTATTTTGGTCAGCATCAAACTTTTGTAATAGTTCTAACAAACGATCGTATAAAAGAGTTTTCGCGTTGATTGCCCACAGGAAATCTACGTGACTGAAATGCTTAAATGGAACTTCCTCCGTTAAAAGAACATTTGGTAAGCGTTTGCCAAGTTCCAACACATTCTGAAAATTAAAAATCCAATAATGAAAGAACGATATTAATAACGAGATGATTTAAATATATGAAGAGTAGAAAATAGATCCGATTAATACAAATCAACTGTTTTTTCCTATTACACTTTGCATTACATTCAATCGGATTCTTTTATATTGTTAACAAATTTATCACAATTTTGTCATGTTGAATAAATATTTATTTCTTTTGCTTTTATTTGTAAGTAAAAATTAAACTGCAATGAAAAACTTAACAACAGAGAACTACTGTTACCTCTTTTGTCACAACCATATCATTTGCTGAGTAAAATAAAATTATTGGAGCAGTAATCTTTTTGAAATCATAACTTGGGGGTATTTTCTGTTTGTATCGCTTATAGTTTTCAGCTATTCCATAATCATAGTTTCGAAAGTCCTCTGCAACAATTGATATTAATCGTACATTTATAATTACGTCCAAAACTTAAAAGTATATTTGGAAAAAGATTAGTGCCCGTGCATACAATTATAAAGTAATCTGTAGAAAATTATCAACCGGAATATTGTTTTATAAAAGGGAATAATACTGTTTTATGTGAAAGGGGGAATACTCACTTATACGTATATTTTGGTAAAAATGCTCTAATGTTTGTACAGAACTACCGGCTGGAAAATAAGATAATAAATCCGGCAGGGTTGTCTATAACAGAAAAAAATTATATAAATGAAAGCGACTAATTAGAAAATGAGCCCTGGCGGAAAAAAATTCTCCAACTTTTTATGCAACAACTGCGCCAAACTACAACTAATTACGAAAAAAAATACGTGGAAACTATAAGTAAAGTAGAGATATTACATGGAAAGAAGAAGTTTTAATGCTAAACAATGCTAAAATTACAACTAATCACAAGAAAATGCGCGATTTCGAAAACTTTCTTAATTGTTTGTAGATAAGCGTAAAAAAGTTTCAAACATTTTTAACAACTCCGCCAAACTACAACTAACTACGACAAAAAATCATCGAAAACTACAATTAGAAATGCAATTAACTTAAAGTAGTTAGTCCGTGACAATACTGTCAAAAAGTTAATGATAGACAAATGACACATAGTATTTGGCTGGAATTGTCCGCGTTATGCATGTGTGTGTAAGAATCTCATATGTAGGGGAGACCGGGACTAAAACGTCTACGGGGTAAATACGTCTAATCAAATATCTCGGAACCTGTATATTGTGCGAACTCGCTATTAACATTGTAAACGCTGCTTATGGCACCCATGTGACCAACAGAGGTTCGGCAGGTTACCTGTCGTGTTATGATTTTTACAAGGGCAAACGTGTTTTCGGAAGGTAAAAGTGAAATTTTCTGCGCGTGGAAATTTTGTAATATCTGCAATAATATTTGCTCTCCAAATCTTGAGGTACGTGATTATAAAGAGTAATGCATGCTGAACACGAATCCAGTGTAGTTTTTTCATTATCGTTGATGTCTAATATTTCGTGGGCGATTAAACCTGAAACTTGTGTTTGGGGCTAATCCATCTGTAAGCACCCGGGGCTAATCCGCCTGTCTCGTCACTGTGGCGCGCCGGGCGCACGACTTCAGCTCACGGCGATTTCAGGTTAGGTTTCCCTCGAGCGTGATTCTGTCTTCCCTTGCACGTGCATCAGTTTGTATAGGAGGGAAATGGTACGCACGTATCGTCGCAAAATGGGTGTTTTGGCCGACCGAAAAGATGGCGGACCGTTGTTTTCGAGATCGCTCACGCTCACGCTCACGGCACGTCGCGGCGTCGGCGAGGTACGGCGAGGCACGACTCAGAGATTCCGCGATTTCCGCGCGAGAGTTGACATGCCGCGCGCGTGGTAGATCGTCCCGGCCGCAGTAGATCGTCGTTGTTGGTCATTGTATCAGTGTCAGTGTAGTGGTGGTGGTGTCGGTGGTGGTGGTGGTGGTGGTGGTGGTGGTGGTGGTGGTGGTGGTGGTGGTGGTCGTCGTCGTCGTCGTGCGCTCGTCAGGATCTGTATTCACGTGCCTTAATTGTTTTAAGGAATAGGTAAAACAATTATTCTTTAATAATGTTTTGCATAACAATTTCAAATAAATTTTTATATTTTTCTTTTCAAAAACAATTATTAAAATGTATCCTATCATTTTTCAGGATTAGATGTACGTATATGTATTGAAAATGTAGTGTGACGGTTTAACCCCGGCATTTTTTAGATTTCAATTTTTGCACCGTTGTCGTTTTTGCTCTATACCGGTTAAACAAAACGACGTAGACAAAAATTTCCTATATAAATTTTGTAGCTAAAGGTTTACTCTTTACAGTGGTATACCACATTTAACCACAATTATTTATTTTGTTAAAAATTGGCACCGAAAAAAAGCGGACGGTCTAGCCCCGGTCTGCCCTACATGTATATAGACACTATAAATGTGTGCTACTAGATTAGGTTCACTTCAAAACTAACTTCAAAGGTTAGCTGTCATATACTACGTTTACGCGAACGTTACTTCTGTAGTAACTTACTATAATTCACTCGTTTACGCGGAGTAAATTATCGTAAGTTACTACAAAATCCCGTTTACGCGAAGGAATTATCGTAAGTTACTATACAGAAGTAACGCTCGCGTAAACGTAGTAATATGCGTCCACCGCTAGTATCAGAAAGGACCCCGCACCCAAATCAGGGGAATTATGTACTTTAAGTATCAATTACTTCGAAACTAAACGGTCAAAGGTCTTGTATTTTTGCAAGTATATTTTTACAAGTCTTTTCTATGTCTTCTTGTTTTTCATAAAAGTTGCCAAAGTAGTTAGATCGCTACAATTAAAAACGTGGTATCGGAAACCGTTTTCGTACCTGTAATACATGTAAAAGGTACTTTTGATTTCAATTATCTCAGCTTCGGTACGGTCAATTTTTTTCTAATTGCGCAGGTGTGTAAATCATGTTAATATATACTGTTCAAATTTTATGAGGTTTCCAAGAAAATAAGTTTACGGACTAACTACCTTAATGCCAAACTACGCTAAAATTGCATTCACGAGAAAATGCTCAGTTTCGGACAGTTTTTTTGCTTTCTCATAGAGAAAGCTTTGTTTTCATAAACTTCGTATATGGACTTTTGATCGCATGTAAAGCTAGGTCTAATCAACCAAATTTTAAAGAATTATATATGAAATTGGGGTAGAAAAGACCAAAAAGAAATAGTTATTTGTGTAACAATTAAGAGCGGGAAGTTGAAAATTGGACACGAGTGCGGAGTGGACGCACGAGACGAAGACGAGTGCAATCACCCGCACTCGTGTCCAATTCTCAACCCGCACGTGTTACACACCCTATTTTATATTACAAAGTGCGTAGAAAGTGGCCTATTGCGCACACGCCATCAACAAAATCTAACTAAAAGTTTCTTTTACTTTATAGTTTTTAGCCATCGAAATCGTAGATCACGGTCGACGAGGGGCCCTAATAAAAATTACCGTTAGAAACGGATAGAACGTGCGTTCTATCCGTTTCTGACTGCTTTACTATGCGTTTCTTTCCCTGCAATTACGGATAGAAACAGATGAAAAGTGTTGCAGATTCTATAAGACTGTGTACGCAAAGACGGTGGGAAAAGGCTAACTGCATCTAACTGATTCCTAACGGAACGGAACTTATCCGAATCTATGCGCAAACGTAATTACGAATCTTATCCGTTTCTATACGCAACCAGTTTTGAATGTCTATCCGCATCTGATTGCGGAACCTGACAGAATATCTATCTGCATTTATACGGAACGGAACTTATCCGAATCTATACGCAAACGTAATTACGAATCCTATCCGTTTCTATACGCAACCAGTTTTGAATGTCTATCCGCATCTGATTGCAAAACCAGATAGGATATCTATCTGCATTTGCATGCAATTATGATTTGCCCGCTCTATCTGTTTCTAACTGCAAATGCATTTTATTCATTTCTTATTACTGCAAATACATGTACATTGTGGGAGGTTTGTAGTTATCAGGTAAATTCTACCTTTAAACGCCAGGAGAAGGGATTCCTCCAGACACTGTAATTTTTCTGGTTGTCGCCTGACAGAACGCCTGCTTATATATTATGGCTGGTTGTATTTTAAATGTGAGAAACGCTTTCCATCATGCGCAGCCTAGCGGCGCCGGCGTCGTCGCGAGTCGTCGTCCATCTGCCTCTGTACGCAATGTCGACCTATAGGAATTTGTCTGCAACTACGGATACGAGTCCTGTATGTTTCTGTCCGCATTCTGTACGCATCAGATGCTGACGGTATCTATCCGTAATTACGGATACCGCATCCATCTGCATCTGTACGCAATGTCGACCTATAGGAATTTGTCTGCAACTACGGATA
>NW_020217354.1:0-7135 GCF_003070985.1 Temnothorax curvispinosus | reverse complement strand
AAGTACGCAACGAAGAAACGTCGACAGAAAGCCGACGTGATGCGCCTAAGCGATCGCTGCATCTCATTCTTCGATGTTTCCGATAAATCAACCGCTCCTGTTCTTGGCAATACTTTACTACTTATTGACTGCCTACAAATCTGTCTGGCTGTCTACCGAAGCGATGCGATGCAGCGAAAAAAAGGAAATCGATAATCGCAGTCTTCTCATTACATTGACGTACATACTTCTGCGGGAAAACATTATCTGCAAAAACACTGTGACGATCTATTCACGCGTTAAATACGTTTTTTAGATCAAAGGCGACAAAGGAGACGACGGTTTCCCTGGAATTCCTGGGCAGCCGGGAAGAGAAGGTCAGAGAGGACCTCCAGGAGCTCCTGGATCAGCGCCTCAAGGATCATATGTAAAAGTTCCGGGACCTCCAGGCCCTCCCGGGCCCCCTGGTCCGCCCGGCTTGTCGAATCGGACAAAAAGGAGAACCCGGGATCGGTAGAAGTCACGTTTTCGGAGAGAGAGATTATTATCCCCCCAGACAAGGTAAAGACATTAAGATATTAGAGAAGATGTTGGCAGTTATTATAACATTTATAACTTGATAGCATTTGATTAACCGTACTTCGATAACAAAATTAAAATTATAAATTATAAATTTTTAGATTAAATATAAATTATGTTTATAATTATGAGTAACATATCCGATGTCATTATATTAATGTGACGTTTAATAATATTACAAATTAACAATTTCATTAATAATATTTTGTTAAATTATTCTAAGTCTCTGCGATAAATATCTGTTTTATCGAACACCTATCAAATATTTATAATATAATTAAATTAAATTTTACACTCGCATACCGCAAGGAGCCAGAAGTAGTCTGGACGAATTGAAAGCTCTACGTGAACTCAAGCAACTGAAAGAACTAAAAGAGCAATTAGGTAATATCTGCAGTATGATACTAAAATTAATATGCATCAGAACCGCCGCTCTTTCAATGCATTATAAAATATTTTCCGCTAATTGCACATTAACATCGGTATCTTTATATTCTTAAATAATTTCAAAAATTTTTTCAAGGTGTTGCTGCCGCTACAAGGGGACCTTTAGAAAGTACAACGAAAATTGTGCCAGGAGCTGTTACGTTCCAAAACACAGAAGCCATGACAAAAGTAAGATTCCTCAAATTAGCAATTAATAATAATTGCTTTTTTTGCGCAAATCTACTTTTAATATTCTTGTTTTACGTTTACAGATGTCTAGTGTAAGTCCAGTCGGGACGCTGGCTTATATAATAGACGAACAAGCTTTACTAGTCAGAGTTAACAATGGATGGCAATACATTGCAGTCAGTATCAAACTGTATTACTATTATAAGTTCGTAGAATGCTATAATTGTGTTAACACCGAATTTCTCTTATACTGCTTTTCAGCTCGGCTCACTTTTACCTATCACAACGCCAGCACCACCAACGACATCTCCACCGCCAGCAAACCCTCCTTTCGAAGCATCCAACTTAATTAATCAAATACCCGTGAAAGCCGACGGTACAGGGGTAAGTTGATTTAACTTATTTTTTGTGTAAGGCACGTTTGTAAAAATTAAACGTGTTAATATCGAATTTGCATTTTTTTTCCATGCTGTGCAGTGGTATCCGCGAATGGTGAGATTGTGCCGTATTTAATGAGATTTCTATTTGAGACTTTCCATCCGTTCGTTTACGATATAATATTTCACTTTTTTTCACATTACTGTGCGAATAATAAAAAAAGATAGTTTTTTAATGAGAATTTTCGTAAATTTATATCTTTAATAAAAAATATATAAATGTGTTCGCTATTATTATAAATGTAAATATTTGTTCAATGCGAATCATGTTTTTCAGTTGCGGATGGCTGCGTTGAACGAGCCGTTCACTGGTGATATGCATGGTATACGAGGAGCAGACTACGCTTGCTATCGACAAGCAAGGCGAGCAGGCTTGAGAGGTACCTTCCGTGCTTTCCTTAGCTCTCGAGTTCAAAACGTCGATAGCATTGTCAGATTAGGAGATCGAGATCTTCCTATCGTTAATATAAAGGTAATTGGGAGAGCAATATTTATTTATTACTATTTATTACCATGACGCTTTTTATTGAAAATTAAATATTTTACTAAATAATAATCGGGAATATTTAGGGAGACGTGCTATTCAACTCTTGGAAAGAGATGTTCAACGGAAATGGGGCATACTTCTCTCAGAATCCCAGAATCTACAGCTTCAATGGAAAGAACATCCTTACTGACTTCGCATGGTAAGTATAAAAAGAAAAAATACATAATAGAAAATATATGATTTTACTGTATAAAAGAAAATCTAATAATTCTCAAACATAAATTGTAACGTAAATTGTATATTAGATTATTATTAATTTAAAAATGACAAATTAACTAAACGAATTCGCAAATAATATTATTACTTATTAATTTGAAGAAGTGTATAAATATGTACAAAACGATATATTTCCTATCTTCCTATTTCTATTTTTTTCAATTCTATTTTCTTATTATTATCGTGAAATTAACATTATTCTGATTACAGGCCCGAGAAAGTCGCGTGGCACGGCTCTCACAAACTCGGCGACCGTGCAATGGACACTTACTGCGACGCCTGGCACTCGAGCAGTTCGGATCGCTACGGATTAGGCTCGCCGTTGACCGGCGGTCGACTGTTAGAACAAGTACGATACTCGTGCGACAATAAATTCGCGCTGCTCTGCATCGAGGTGACGAGCGAGCTGGTGAGGAGACGGCGGAGCGCCGACAATCGGCCAGACGACGACATCGAGATGTCGGAGAACGACTATATGGAGTACTTGGAAGAGCTCATGCAATACTAAATACTCGCACCTTCGACCATCCACCATCGCAACGCGAAAATCGAGCCGTTATGTAAATAGGAATGCAGATGCGCGCGCGCTGCGTTTCTTCGCGCGACATATATAATAATATATATATATAAATATATATATAAAAGAAAAATCTCACGTTCAAGTAATAATTCATATCGATATACATATCGTGAAGTCATAGCGTGTGCGAGCCATCGCGAACAGCGTTACATCTCATTTTTCGCATTCCCGAAATCAGGAAAAACTATTTCCGATTCCAAAGGTATAATTAATTGTACTTTCCCAATGAAACCACTAGCCATCCGCTTCAATCGCGTCTCAGTTCTCTCTTCTCTCGATCTATCTTAAACATAAAAAGAAGACTGATCGTCTAGATACTCGTCAGTGTTTCGTCGTATTCGCACCGGGTACTCCCCCTCCTATCAGTCGCTTTCGAGAGCTTCGATCGCTCGAGGCTTTTTGAGAAAACTCTACCGTGATTCAACGTTCGTTAAACGTTTCCCTTCATCACGATAAACGTCCAAAATTCCTTGTGGATCATCAAACGAGCGACACGAACCTGGACAACGAGTGCAAGATTTGCTTAAGCCCGCGTTTATGGCGCACTTTAAATGCTAAAAGCGGCTGTATATTATGTAGTTTTATCCCTTATTCTTCTCATCAAATATCATGTATTGGACGATGCCTACGCAGCCTACTTCTGAATTATTCAAAAGTCAGAAAATGCAGGCAATCGATTTTTGTAACTAGACTCCGTATCAATAGCTTATCATCGCAAGAATAAAGGATCTGAATACAAAATCGTAGTAGTCTCAAAATAAGAAATTTTCGGAAAATAGAAGAAATCTCAGATTTAATCATTTTTATTTTTTATTATTTTATATTTAGTATTTTTGTAACATAACTTATATTGAAAGACTCATATTTTTCAAGATACAATATACATATATATTGTTTCAATTATGACGTTTCTTGAAAAAGATTATAATAAATGAACATAGAGTAATTTAGATTTCAGATGTGTTTTTATAGACTTATTTGATATGAAATAGAAAACTATAAATTTTTTCTTTGTCTAACATCTTTTCTGAAAGGAATTTAATTTTGATTTTTCTGGATTACTATGGTTTGAAATTCGGATCCTCAATTATTTGCATAAATCCTCCTTGTTTCTAATGATGCAATGCAAAATAGCATGCGAATCCTCAAGTGATTAAAACCTAGGTAGTTACGTTCGACACTACAAATGCCGAAATATTGTAAGTGCGCTGCGAATGTGGGCTGTACCGTTTAGGGAAGTAATTACTTAACACTGCCCTAAATAAACCTAAATGAAATTCGTATCCGCGATCAAGTTGCATTTACATTTTAGCTGATACATATATTGAGTGTGTATGTTAGACGTAAGAGGCACATCGATTAAGGAGTTTCAGACGACGAGTTACTCGACTCATTGTCGAAGATTTGTGCTCCGTGTATCTCATGATAAGTCATCAAGAAAAAAATTACCTGTACCTTAAATCGTACATCGATCGCTTTAAGAATAGTCAACGATCGGTTCTTCTAAATGTTTGAAAAATTGTTATTGAGATTTTCGCAGAAATTCTCGAGAATTGAAAGAAACAAGAAATTAATATATTAACAAAAAAATGAAAAATTAATAAAGCGTATACTTTATTATGTTAAGATTCTTTTCTGTACTTGTGTTGACTTTTTTTATTAACTTTATTTTTAAGTAACGACTTTTAATATTATCGCGTATAAAGTAGCCTTGATATATATCTTTAATTTCTGTACTTAACACGACACAATTAATTTAATATGTATGATATGCAATACTGTCAGACCTAAATAAACACACGTGAATGAGTAACGTTTACCAAAGTTCTGCCACAAAATACATATGTATAATAATTTATACATTTCTTGCCTGTTATTTTCTGTCAGCTTACTCCGTAGAATTTATGTTTCTGGTCTTTGGATTACACCGAGCATAAATCAGATCTAAGTCAATGTCTATAACTCGAAGATATACCGTTAACATTAATATAATTTATTACAATTACGTAGAGATTATTCATGAGACCGTCATATGTATATTTAGGTTGTCAGCAAGCTTGTTGGCGAATACTTCCTACGTATGTACATACGTAAACTTTTTTAAGTATCGTCAGTAGTAATTCGTGACATATCCGTGACAAGAACATACAATCGATTATCCTTCGATATAGTTTGCACCGAAAATGTTTTGTTTCCAAATTTTATATTATTTTTACACTTTATTATTGTCTTTTTAAATAAAAGATGAAAAGAAATATCTCGAGTTCTAACTCTTTCCTTCGCTTTCATTATATATAGTATATAAAATGTATATATGTATACATTTTTATCAAAGTATTTTATATAATATAATATTTATTATATTATATACGTCTTCAAATCAAAATAGAGATAATAAACTTTAATATCCGGCAAGAATATAAAGAAAAAGTGTATATTTTATTAAATTTTATAAAAAGTATGATTTATAAATTCATATCTTATATTCAATTTAGTTCTAAATTACAAACATGAGCAATATTCGTCGATTCAATCATTTCAGGAAGAATTTATCGTTTTGTTAATATATTTACAGTTTCATATAGAAAGCCATATAAATATCTTTTCAATTTGTGTTATATCTATATATCGATATGTGTAGAATAAAATGTTAGTTCAAACGTTACGTAATATGGAAAAAAAATTTAGTTTTAATAATCTGTTGTGTTTAAAAAAAAAATAGATATTTCTTGACTTTCAAAATATCTTGCATTGATAATGCGTGTAAATATATAAGTATCTCCTAAAAACAAGAAAAATTTCTTACCTTGAATCCTCGCAGTGATCATTACAGAAGCTGTTGATTGCGCCAATCCTCAAGGACTCCTAAGCCGTTGCAAATGCGTAGCTCGTGCAAGTTCGTTGAGCAACTAATTACGTCACTGAATTCCATCTCCGCGCGCGATTAAGATGGATTCGATCGATATAGTCCCGATTACATCACGGATCGACACACGACGATTTCACGCACTCGCACACAGTCGCACTTATTCCGTTAACTTACATGCAAACCGATCTATATTTTTTAATCCGTTTATTCTGTTTGAGAGAAATCGTGACACCAGCGGATTTTCTGTTAGATGCAGTATAGACGCATAAATTGCTCTTATATAAGAATCTCAAAGCACGAAAGTATGTTATCAATGGCATTTACTGTTATAAAATGACACGTGCTTGATATTTTTTTCATTACCGATTCTAAACGCTTATTTTAAATTAAAATAATACTTTTTTCAATAACATAAAAATGTACATCTCATCTAACATTAATTCGTAATATTAAATTATTATTATAAATATTACGCGATATCATGAACTGTTAATTGTATCTAATACTAATATGTAAAAATTAATGCAGAAAAGACTTTTCAATTAACTCCTGCATGTAATTTAATAAAAACAGTTGCGGCATTAATTATAGTGATATCTTTTAATGTACAAAAAAATTAGAAGCAGTGATCGCGGCTAGTAAGGAAATGATCGCAATCACGCTACCAATTAATATCCCGTATTTTAATTAATTTATGCACACGATTCTACAAATATAACAGTTGCAATATTAACTGTGCATCGATTTTGCGTTACTAATCTACAAAAAAAATACGCACAGTGATCGCGTCTAATCAGAAAATGATCGCCATTACTGCTGATTACTATCCCATATTTTTAAAATTTAATCGATACACGTAATTCGGTAAATATAACGATCGTGATATTAACACCACATCGATTTCACCTTTCCGATCCACAAAAAAACCTACAAGCAGCAGTAATCGCGGCTAATTAGAACACGTCATCGCGATTACTCCTTATTACTATAATCACTATCCATTTCAATTAACTCATACACTGTAATCTGTGAGAAATGCAAAGCTACAAATAATGCTACGATCGCACGGAGTTCATTTCATGGGAATTCTCGTACGTTCACACGTTGATAAAGTCACGTCGATAAAGTAGTTCTCATTACTCCGACCGTGCTCGCGAGTCGCGACGAGGCGGTCGCGCGGAGTTCACTTGACGGAACTGTCGCGTATTCACTCCATTCACTTGCTATCGATACGATATACCGTTTATCTGATATCAATCCTCTTTCATCTGACGGATTTTCGATTACGCACGGTAAACGCGAGTGACACGACG
>NW_020217353.1:0-2537 GCF_003070985.1 Temnothorax curvispinosus | reverse complement strand
TATTTTAAATTGAGCGCTTTTAAATGTATTATTATTAAACTACCAATATCGATATTAAAACTTGACAGAGTGACGTAAACTAATTCGCTCATAGTATTATAACAAAGTATTATGCGTTCAAATTCTCGAAAGCTAATAGCTTCTTTACTATGCTCTCTCTTTATGTCGATCGATTCAGATAAAAATCTCCGAAGTCTTTCTTTCTCTCGCGATATTTTTAAAATAAAACTGTACAAAAGCTCTACGAAATTGGCGATATTTTTCACGGATTTGGTTCGAGTCTCGGCTCTTGAGGAAGGTGCGCATGTAGAAAGAGTACGCCAACAGAGTTTATCCTGCTAAATGGTTATCAATTCTCTATAAGTTCTGTATTGTACATAAATTATAGAATATCTAAACGTTTCTTTTTTTTTCAATGTCCTGTAGAATTATACAATAGAGTTACAAATAAAGATAAAGCCACACTTTACGTATAATCTGATTCAGTCTTTGCTAATGTTACATAATAACGTGCGAAAGAACTAACAGTTAGACTATTTAAGAGGCTATTTAAGAATTTTAATTGATACTGGCAGCATAAAACTGTTCAGCTAGCTTTACACAAGATATTGGTCTTCTTCTTTATGAAATCGTCAAATTATGATTATGATACATTTCTACATTATCACCAGCATCGAATCTAATCTTATTTATCGTGATACTCTTGAGAAACTGTTAATCCATTGTCTTAACTCGATCGCGGCGCAGAACTGCGTCCACCAATATTGTTCCTCTCCCTCCAATCGATTCCCGTAAAAGCTGTCTACATATTGAACAGTCGATACAACGACGGCGGATTAGTCTGAAATTAAGCACACGTTAACAATCACTCTTTTTGCTAAAATCACAATTCTCTTTTCAATCGCATACCTTGATTATGACATAGACCAGCACGGGAGTCAGATCGTCGGCAGCAGGTATGCCTCTTTCCGACGCCATGGAGAAGAGATTCATGATGGTAGTCGCACAACGAAATACACACTGCAACTTATCCCTAGGAGTCTTATACGCCGATATCACAGCCAATTCAGCCTGGGCCCATGACCAGGGGCATTCGTAATGATAAACTTTTGAAATGCGTAGGTCCATGTGATTTGGAGTTACGACCTTTGCCAACTTATTGATGTGACCGTGAAAAAGCTGGTCCCTATATACATCTCCATCTTCATTTAGATAGAGCGCATTGTGGTATATCCGTGCCATGACGGTTCTTTCCACCACGACTCTCGCCAAATCTAACTGGTTGGCGCTTGCCGCTGAAAGTAAGAAGTAAGTTCAGACGTCTCTGAGCACTCCGTTAAAATCAATTGCGAGATAAATAATTATATTCATGTACATTGCCAAATCGGATCGTTGTCCATTTCCACATGGACCTTCCCTAGACAATTATCCACGAGATCCTGTTTCTCGTCAGCTAGCGTAAGCTTTTTAAACTCTTCGCAGAAACGCAGGAGGAAAGCCTTCTTTTTTTCCAAAAATACCCTCACACAAACGGATACAAGATGATTATTGATAGCATCCCGATCGCACTTAACTTGCACGCATAATCTGAAAAATATTATTATTAAACGGTTGACATCTTACATTTAAACATCTTACATTTACTTATACATTACATACAAAGATGATATTTATATATAAACAGTACCTATCTAAGTGAGCTAATGTCGACAGCAATCCCTGACGACATCTGATTAAATATGCGATATAAGGAGATCGCTTTTGATAATCCTCTCGAAGTGATTTGAAGAGCTTTCTACATCCATCGTCATTAAATAGACGCACGCAACGTAAAGTTTCATGAAAATGTTAGATGAGCTAGTTAGACTTAGCTAACTAAGACTTAGCTCAGCTTCAGTTTTGCCGTTTGCTATGACAGAACCCTCCCGCTGATGTTCCCCATCAAGCCTCACGTTCTCTTCCTCCGCCTGAGTCTCCATTCGCGCGAAGATCACGTTGATCATCTGCGTGAGAGTCGCACAGGCTGTTGTTTGATTTACCAGGTTGGGCGACGACAAGTAAATGTTGTAAACAGTACGAATTGTTAACAGTACCGTACCCTCGTATACCTCCACATGCTGGCTTGTCATTACAGTCAGCAGAGCTTTAATAATCTGCAGCTGCACACTCTCATCGGTCTGTGGACCGATGAAGCAACCGCAAAGGCTCCGTTGGATCAGGCACATTGCTAGTGAAATGACTATATGCGATTAACTTCTGCAGGCAGTCCAGTGCTGTGTCACCACAATCTGTAGTGACTAGCTCTAACATGCCGACTCAAATGGCAAGAAGTACTTAGCGGTAATGACATTTGAGTCGCTCTTAATTGGGCTGTGGCCCAATTAAGGGCGTTTGAGATAACCTCTTCACCCTGCACAGCTGGTGTACATCTTTGATCTCGTTACAAAGGTCCTCTGCAAGATGGAAATATGAGTGACAAACTTAATTAGTAACTATCGCTTATAGCTACAGGCTTATTAGCCTGTATATTTATTTAT
>NW_020217352.1:0-7395 GCF_003070985.1 Temnothorax curvispinosus | reverse complement strand
CACATTTTCGTGTCCAAGTGAACAGGCCGCACATTTTCGTGTCCAAGTGAACAGGTCGCACATTTTCGTGTACAACTGAACAGGTCGCGTATTCTCATGTCCAAATGAACCGTGTACAAATAAACCGTGTCCAAGTGAACCGTGTACAAATAAACCGTGTACAAGTGAATCGTGTCCAAATGAACGGTGTCCATTTGATCGTGTCCAAATTACCATGTCCAAATGAACGGTGTCCAAATAAACCGTGTACAAGTGAACTACTCCCTACGGGACTCCCCCCGGGAGGCCTCGATCCCTGGGAATTTGCCCAGGGAAGCTCACCCCCCGTAAGCGGAGCGTACACGAACCATTCACGGGACGTATACGAACGAAGACAAACAGGAACTCCCTCTATCCGGAGAGGGTTTCCACGCGATACAAGGCACGAGCCCGAGTCCACAGGCTCGTCGACATAGAAGGATATGACGTACACATACCCACCACTGGAAAGAAACAGAGGACTCAACTCTTCGAATCCGCATTGAGGGCCAAGGCGAAGCACTCGGCAGGAGGCTGTGTCCCTCCCCCAGGTCCGCTCTCCCCAGAGGAAGGCACCGGGGGACGAATCCACCAACGCACGCTAAGAGAAGTAAGCGCTGTTAAAACGCAAGCGCAGGGAACGGCCACACAGCTACGCATGAGTTCATAAGAATTCCATGGAGAACTGGAGCAGCTACGAAGCACTACGTTGTCGTCAAGGAGCGGCTCCAATCCCGGGGTCCAGCAGGCCTCGCTGCCTCCGCCTCTCGCCATCCTCCTTACTTCGAAGGACTCTCTCCGCGAACGTGGAGAAGGCGTTCCACGCGTCGTGGGAGCCGCAGATGGACGCGATAACCGTCGCCAGAGAGTGATCCTGACCGATCACTGCGGTCAACTCACCCCGTTCTAGACTCCAGAAGTTACATACTGCCAGGGTGTGTTCAGAGGTATCTTCCTCTAGACCGCAGTATCTGCATATAGGGGTGTCTTCACGGTTGATCCTGAACAGGAAAGTCCCAAAGCATCCATGGCCAGTGAGTAGTTGGGTAGTCCTAAAAGTAAGAAAACCGCTGCGTCTATCCAGCCAGGATTCAAGATTTGGGAGAATGGCTTCCCTAGTTCTCCTTCCGGAAAGGTGTTCGCCGCTGATATGTATTGCCCATAGTCTCCTTAAGTCCGTCCACTCCTCGTCACTCACCTCAGCCGGAGAGTTGGCGTTGAAAGTTCCCGACTCCTTCATCTCCTTCAGTCTCAAGTAGACTCGCCGTAAGTACGCATGTATATGTATTGGCGGTATTCTCGCCAATAGAGTGGCGGCCACGTAAGATACGGTGCGATAGGCCATCACCGTACGCTGCGCAGTAAGGCGAAGCGCGCGAGTCAAAACCCGCAGCCGGCTACCAGACGCCGTGAGCTCGTCGCTCCAAATTGGAGCCGCGTATAAGATAATAGACGTTATGACGGTAAGATATAATCTCCGTTTATCCTCGATGGGGCCGCGTAGGTTTGGCAGGATTCCACAAAGTGCTCTGCCAACTCTAGAGGCCTTAGACGCCACGTATGAGAAGTGATTATTAAAAGTCCACCTCCGGTCAATGTGAACATCCAGGCACTTCATGCTATTGGCAAATTTGATTTTAACATCATCGAACTCGAGGTAGGCATCACGTGGGCATCGGCCGAAGAATATTGCCTCAGATTTGGGCCATGAGACTTTTAAGCCAAGGGCCCGTATGTTGATGAGCATGCGTTCAAGGCATTCGACCGCCAAAGCGCACGCAGCGTCGAAGTTGTCCTGAATGACCACAAGCAAAGTGTCATCGGCGTAGCAGATAATGTGACACCCGTCATGAATAAGCGTCCTGAGAACCCCATCGAAAGCCAAATTCCATAAGAGGGGGCCCAGTACCGAGCCTTGCGGGACCCCCCTGTTGACCCTCCGCGTGCGGCGTGAACTAGTCGAGGTGACATATCTGATCTTCCTTCCCGTAAGGTAGGCCTCTATAATGTGGCGAAGGTACTTGGGAAAACCTTTAGTATGTAGGGCCCTCATTATGCCAGGCAGTTTGACTGAATTAAAAGCGTTCTCTATATCCAAAGAGAACGCTAATGCCATCTTACCTTGAGCTCGAGCCTCAGTAATTATATTTTTAACTAAAAATAGGGCGTCTATTGTCGATCGCATCCTTCTAAAGCCAAACTGGTTTTCGGCCAAATTTGCGGACGGATTATCGTCCATAAAATTAGTCAGGCGGCTCGCAATCACGCGCTCGAACGTCTTGCCTATCTCGTTCAATAAACAAATAGGCCGCGCTTTAGGCGTTTCACCGGGGAAGATCTCACCCTTAGGTATTAAGACTAGGTCCGCGAGCTTCCAGTATGGCGGAAATATGCCGTGTTTTAAGTAGATATTAAATATCTGCGCAAACCTGCTAACCATAGCCGGGGGTAACCTCTTCAACGCAGTAGCCTTCAGTCCGTCCGATCCAGAAGCCGTGCCGGTGTTAGTTTTTGCTGCGATGGCCCTCAAAACCTCTTCTTCAGTGACAGGAGTACGGTCCTCTTCGCAATTTCCGAAGTCAACCGGGGCGAGCGCATTGCCCGGTGGGAAGAGTTTGTCCATAAGGGTATTGAGGACGTCAGGTTCGAGACTGGCAGAGAGACCCGGGGTTGATTTACGGAGTTTGTTTAGGACTATCTTATAGGGTAGTCCCCATGGGTCGTCATTCAGAGTTGTGATTAACTCCCGCCATGCAGTTGATTTTGCCCTATTGATCTCACGCTTCAATTCTTGCTTGGCGAGAACCCACATCCTTCTCTTGTGCTCCGAAATTTCTAGTAGATCCCCTGAGCGGCCACGGGTCCACTCACGTCTAGCTCTAACAGCCGCGGCACGTAAAGAAGCGATATCTGCGCTCCACCAATATGCCTGGGGGCCCCGCCCGCGCGTCCGAAGACGGGGGACAGCAGCTTTGCAAGCATCCGTAATGCAGCAATGAATCCATTTGTCCGGTCGCGCGTTGGTCATGTATTCCTCGTCGCGCGGGGTGACGGCACACGTCCAATCAATCGAAGCCTTGTACAGCTCCACGTCCATTGCACGAAAATTTCACCTTGCGCTGTGCGGAGGCACAAAAGGTTTACACGTTGAGTCAGAGACAGAAAAGGTGATGTAAAGGTGGTCAGACAACGTCGCGATGTCCCCGCGAACCGACCAAGCACGAACCTTACGAGATAAACCGGGAGAGGCCCACGTCAAATCAATGATAGAACTCCCACGATGTTCCACGAAGGTAGGTCTGTTTCCGATATTCATCAAGCGCAGGTCCATCTGCGCGGCCCAACCCTCCAACAAGTCACCCTTGAAGTCAGAAGTATGGGAGAAGTATATCATTAAAATCGCCGCAGACCAGCAGTCTGTTGCTCGAGACGCTCGAGCACATGGTAGATAATTCGTTAAGAAAATTAGAGTAGCCATTATAATCCGTATTTGGAGACATATAACATGAGGCTATGTAAACACTCCCATATCTCACGATAACAGAGTATTCGCCACGCGCAAACAGGGCTGCGGGATAAATTGCGATGCTGGTGTTTATGTATATAGCAGCTAGTCCATTACGACTGCAGTACCATTGCTGGGAGTCGGGGATGCGGGCGGGCTCAGACACCACGCATAACGCGGCTCCCAGTTCACCGGACTGATGAATGAGGAGGTCTTGGGCCTCCCTGCTCCTATTCAGGTTAATTTGTATGACAGACATCAGTTTCTAATGCCACTCCGAGGTTTAACTGCAGAATTCCTCTCAAAACATTTATTAGTAGAACCCAGATGGTGGTTTGCTTTTCTACCAGCACCCGCGCAGATAACACAGTGCGGATCGTTGTTACAATCACCTATCTTCTGTTCTCGTGAACCGCATCGAAAACACGATCCTGTGCGATCCTCCGGAAACGAGCAAGTATTGCGTACATGTCCGAATCTCCAGCATTTGTAACACTGTACAGGGCGAGCTTCAAGTAGCTCCACCCGGGCAATGGTCCAGCCAACTTTCAATTTACCGGTAGATGTTATTTTAGCCGCCGCAGCCAATGGGCACTTGACCCAAATGGAATAAAGTCCGTTAGACATGCGACGAAAGCTGCCCAGCCTAATATTTTGCTCGTCACAGTCGCCCATAACCGAAATAACGTTTATAATCTCGGTGGGAGAGATTGAATCGTCCAGATTCCAGACTCTGATTTCTCCCATAACGGTGATTCTCGCAGTAGTGTCGCCCAGTACTTCTTTAAGTTTTTGGGCCAGACAGTCTGCCTTAGACGCGCCATCGGCACCAGGGATCTCAATTATTACTCCGCCATTGATTCCCTTTCTAATACGGGAGTTCTCGATTCCTATAGTATCCAGTGAAATCTTGTCTCTGGCTTTTCTAAGTATTTCCGCATAAGAGACGTTCACGTCTAAGCTCGTTAATGTCACCGCCGCAGTTTTAGGAGGCCTGCGATGGATCGTTCCGCGGGAAGCTCCGCCCGGGGGAACATTCGGAACAGCCACCCTACCGTCCTTGCCGGACGGAGGGCCAAGCTGTCGAGTTCCATCCGTTATTCGCGGAACACTCGGGTCTATGTCCGAAATACCGCAGACCTCAATTCGAAAAAAGGCCTTCCGGAGTTTCCGAGAGTTTCTCATATTCGTGCCGTCCGCCAGTTTACGTGCCGTCAACGCAGCTTTCACTTCTCGCCTGCGAGTAGCTAGTTTAGCGATTTCATCGCTAATTTTGTCGAGCTCCAGGTCAGGGTTATCCTCCGAGTCCTCCGCAAGTAAGCGAGAAGGATTTCTTTCCGACTTGTTGCTCACGGTCTTTAGTCCACTAAAGCCATCGAACGAATTAGCAGTGTGAGTCGCCACACTGCCTTTCTCTGAACGCGAATCGACTCCAGATTCGCTCGAAATAGCTGTGGTTTTGTTTGGCACTCGTTGATTACCAGTAATCCTCGATTTTCGTTGTGGAAGAGGAAACTCCGCATCCTCTAATAGCTCCGAATGTCCCGCGTGTTTGGTTCGACGCCTACGCTCTGAGAGCTCGGAAGCCCGCCTATCGGTGTCCTCTTCCTCCGTATAAACAGAGTCACCGGGGCATTCGGAGTGAATATCAATGTTTTGTCGTTGTCTGTGACCCGAGGATCCAGGTGACGGAATCATGAACCTCCCAGAGTGCCGGGAAGGTCCAGCGGATGGGTTCTCCCGCCTCAGGGCCTTCCGCCGGAGGGTCGCAATCTCGCCTTTAAGTCTCGCGTTCTCCCTCTCCATCAGAGAGAGCTCCCGCTTTCGGACTTCCTCCTCTCGCGCAGTGGTCCGCGCGCTTGGCTGTGCGGACAAACTATGTTGAACACTGAGGGAGGACACATTGCCGGTAGCGTCCAGTCGCTCACTGAAGACGGTAATGACCTCCGCAACGTTCTCCAGTCCAATTTTTAACCAGCCGCTGAGTTTGCCCTTCATCCTCTTACTATTAGCACGAGTCGCTTCCATTTTCTGGATACAATTTGTGGTTAGATCGGTTAACTTGTCCGTATCTAGTCCTCTTAAATAATCATTGGTCATTTTATTGATGCGAACTTCCTCCTCAGGAACGGATCTCTTCTCGGAAAAAACAAGTCTAGAATCAGAAAGAGTGACGGTCCTTCTTTTAACGGGGAGCCTAGCAGAAGGTGAGATGTCTTGCGAATGTGGGGAGATTTGAGCCTTCCGTTTTTCCCTCCTTCGTAATGCCGGCGTAGATGTAGTGGATTCCCCGTCGAGGTCGTCGTCCGAATCGAGTATCCTGATCGACTCCTCATTCACAATCGTACGGTCCCGATCTTCCAAGTAATCCTCATACAGAATGGATCCAGCCAAGACGGCAGGATCAGCCGCCTGGTGATCCGCGACCAATCTCTCCCCGATGCTCTCTGGCATCGGCGATGCTAGACCCACATCTCTCTCAGGTGTGGCTCTTCCAGTACTCCGCTGAGTAGGTGTGGCGGATTCTTCCTCGGTAGTATCTATCCCGCCGGCGCCCGTGGGCAACGCCAGCGGTAGCCCTTCGTCTGATGACGACACACCACCCCCAGGGACAATAGGAGGAGTGCGCCGATCGCTAGAGCTCCGAAACTCTTGCGATGGTAGCGTTTTTCCTTCTTCGTTAGCCATTGTCATGTAAGTTGATTGGTTTTTTATTGGGGTGTCCTTCCCCTAGGACTCGACCCACGTACAGTGCATTCCGCCCAGAATGCACTCATAAACTAATAAATGTTGATTAGCTGAGAGATATTTCGCGCCAGTGGGTAATACGCAGGAATATATAATTCGAATGAGCTTATATTTAAACAAGCTCTCATACGGCGAATAATAAACAACTAAGTTTAGCAAATAGCCAAGTTAACATGAAGGGCGCGTTGAGTAAACGCCGAGTCGTATAGATACAAGCAACACCTTTACATTCGTAGAACCGTGCAATCCTCAGCTATACAGCTTCGCGCACGCAAACCGAAAACTTGATCTAGCCCTAATACAATAGTAATAATGGTAGCTTGTTGATGGTATTCACATTACCTAGCTAACTATCGTATCTTATCTTATCATGAACTAATGGATATTGATTAGTAGGGAAATGTCTCATGCCAGTAGTACTTGATGAGATTATATTTCAGAATGAGCCTATGTTGTACAAACCAGCTCTCGTGCAGCTACATCTTAAAACAACCCATTTATCGTGGTAAACGCGTTAAGTAACGCCGATTCGTAATTTAGATATCTAGTGGTATTTACCAGTAAGGTTCATGGAAATCAACCCTAAGTGAAAATTCCCCATACGGGGATAGCGGCTAGCGGCTCCGCGGTCACAAAAGCAGTGTTATCTTAGTTTATTCAGTTTCACGCAAACTGATCGAAGAACTTAAACAAACCCTAATATACTAATAATAGCAGTTTGTTAATTATATAATATTAATAATTAGTGCGCACTTACCTAGCTAGTAGCAGTCGTATCTTACAAAATATTGAAATAAGGGTAAGATATAAATTATGTAAATATCTGTGTGTAACACCAAAAAACACAGAACTACAAAACAAAACTACAAAACAGAGAGATCCAACTTAGCTGAATAAGTTATAAATAAAGAAAATCCAGATTAGTTTCGTTTATATATTTATTTCTTCCTTTATTTCTTCCTCACGGTCCGGGAGGTAATATACCTAACCTAACCTGAAAAATATCTGTAAACAACGCGCATCTCTACGCGCCCGAACAACCCAGGCACAATAATGATAGCCGGTTAACAAATTTATGTCCACATGGTCATCGAGCGCGCAGATAGGATCTCTCCGTGTATACG
>NW_020217351.1:1574-2103 GCF_003070985.1 Temnothorax curvispinosus | reverse complement strand
GATGATGAAGCTGCATACGAAGAGGAAGTGAAAGATGAAGACAAACAAGCACATATTGATACGGAATCAATAAATATGGAAGATGAAAATGAAGAAGGTGAAGATACACAGGGAAAGGATTATGTAGCGGACGAAGATGCAGAAGAAAACGAATTTGCCGGAATGGAGGTTATTTCTTCATACGCCAGTACTTCTGGTAAAAGTAAGAACAACTCCATCCAATATACATCATCTCGTAAAAGTGACACAAAAATGAAACAAGACATCAAAATGAAGAAATCAATTATGGAGAAAAATGAAAAAAGTATTTTACTAGATTCGTCAAATTCAGATTTGTCGATTAAGAAGAAGAAAAAGAAATCGCTTGTGAAGGAAAATGATACTAATTTGTCAAATGCCTCTAATTTAAGCTCTTCATCAATGAAAAAGGATAAGAAATTGGATTCACAATATTCCTTGAGAGATGGAGCTAAACGAAATTCGAGTAAACCATTAAATGAGTATGAATTTGTGTCTGCAAAAAAATTAC
>NW_020217351.1:0-1564 GCF_003070985.1 Temnothorax curvispinosus | reverse complement strand
TGCCAATGATAGCTTTACGTTGAGCAACTCTGATTGTAGCACGGAATTCTGTGTAGTAAACTTGCAGAAGACTAAAAAGCAACCGCCGACAGGGGCTACCGCGGCAGTTTCGTTCAGGCGACGTATGCTTGCTAGAAATAACCGAGAACCAATTTCAGCCTACATGATGTATCGCGATAAAATGAACTTTATCAAGTAACAGATTTTTCAGTAATATGTGCTAAATATGTTAGTTTAACTTTGCTGTGTCTAAACAAGGAATGTACTTTAAGATTTTTCTGAATTTAAATGATGAAACTAATGAAATTAAGTTATGTTTATTTTATGAATTTTATCGCTGTTCGACACATTTCTTGGGGAAAAAAAAAACGATTCTATACCAGGGTTACCAAGAGAGCAATTGTATCTCTAAGTTGTATGTATCACTGCACAACGCGCGTTTAATGTATTTATGGGAGCTTTCCAGCAAGTGACACAAGCCGACACAAACGTCGTTTTATCTTTCTTTTTTGGCAATGAGTAACAGACAAAACGATACCTGTGTCGACTTGTGTCGCTTGCTGGAAAGCTCCCTATATGTATACGTGATAAGATGTTCCATTTGTTGAAATTTAATAAAAGGTGTATTTTGAGATGCATCATAAATGAGCATGTCCTACAAGTGTAAATGCAAACTAAGTGATTATAAAATATATTTCTATTAATAAAAGTTATTTGTACGAGTGTGTTATTTATTTAAACCGATACATAGATATAAGTAGGTTCCTTTGATGCTACTGTATCCGATAACAAAATTATTTTATTTCCTTCATACAGTTCTCCAGATGGTTCGGTGATATCAGCGTTTCTTTAAGCTCGTATGATGATATTCGGCGATACCTCTGTCTTTATGTTCAAGAAACAAGAACCGTTTGCAGTATTATTTTGCCCACTGAATATCACGCATGCGAGACTATTTATCGCGCTACATTGCCAAACTCTATGAATCCATTTATTTACAGTGCGAAATGTTTCCTCTATCTGTTCGTCTTTTAATTGTTCTTCCTTAAGTTTCACGTGACACAGTACAAAAGCGTGCTCCAATACGATTTCTGAGGTTCGATCTACGGCATGTTTATTGTTATCCGCTATCACGAGACGTACCTGCAATTATAAAAAATCGATATTAGATATAATTAAAAACATTTTTATCCTTTTCAGTTTGTTTTAATTTCTTAACCTTTTAACTGCTGGAAAAGCCACTTTTGTGGCTTTTGAGTGTGCTAATAAGTTAGTGTATTTAATAAATACTAAATGCATTAATATATACCAGTAATGAGGCTTTATTGACTATAACTGGCAATTTTTTTATTAATCTTTATTAATAAATCACGACGCCGACGTTTCGACTCTAATTCGAGTCCTTTTCAAGTGTATAATCGTATAAATGTTCTAACAAAGACTTTCGCTAGTCACGTTGTCACAATAGTGCCCGCACGTCAGATCTAAAGACTATAAAGAAACAGAACGGAATTTGTTTAAACTACATAGTACATACAAATAACTACATGAGTTCATGTTCATG
>NW_020217350.1:0-3154 GCF_003070985.1 Temnothorax curvispinosus | reverse complement strand
GCGATTTTTTGGAAAAATGGTCAAAATAAATTTTCGAGTTTTTATTTCGATCGTTTTTCTTTGCCTTGCATTAGTGCTGGTCTACAACGTTATGTTAAAAAGATTTAAGCTCTAAGCCGTAAAAAATTGGCCAATCACAGTCGAGTATTCTCCTCACATTCCACTGTGATTGGTCAATTTTTTACGGCTTAAATACCCTTTAAAACAAGGTTGTAGATCAGCACTAATGTTTAAAGTATACAACAGTTTCTTTCAAGATTTTATAAGATATTTATCGCACGTCGCTCGGGTATGCAGCCCGCCTAAAATAAGTAGCATATACATGTCTCATGTGATTAGATTTTATTTAACAAATCGTCCCGCGCAATGTCCCATAGTGCAAGGATGAAGGGAGACCCAGTGTTAATTAAATTTATAAAAGCAATTGAAGAACATTCATGTTTATGGAATTCATGTTTATATATTAAGAGAATACAGCAAGAATGTGACATTATGGGCCTTGCGTGGAAATCCATTGCAAGCTCTTTTGACACCATTGCAGAACTATGATGCACATTATGAAAATTCTAGGGATGTACCCAATATTTTCGTTTTCTTTATCTCATAAATAAGCCGTAACTACGTTTTATTTACTTAAAAAATTTATCACGACTGTACTACAACAAATGATAAAATAACACTTTGATGTGCAGAAAAATTGTCTTACGATATGTATTGCATGTCGCTCTGGTATGCGCGACCCGCCTTAAAGATATTGTATGTTATATTTATATAACATATGAAGTGAAAACATATAAGGTATAAAGTGATAAATAAACAAGTATATACATATTTGGTATAATATTCATATAACATGGTGTTGTTACGCAATGGCTACGTTTACACCCTGAATTTAGGCCGCGGCCTATATTTCAAATTTGACCTAAATTATTTAGGCCGCCTGCTGTAAACACTTGATAGGCGACCGGAACTGGCTTCAGGTTAAGCCGCGTATTTTAGTGACCCGACCTGAAATAGACCCGTTATCATTTGCGATGTAACGCGCGATCATGCGCGACGCGTCTGAAAAGCTTTATTTGCTTGTTCGGATTCGCTGCAATTCAGGGCGATCCCAAATACGATCCCGTCAATTTTTAGGTCTCTTTCGGTGTAAACGAATGATGACTAGACCTACTTGGCTGCGTTCGAGGAGCGCGCTATTAGCGCTATTTGCTTATTCTATCCTTGTTTTACACCTGATGAGCGATAAAGATAGAACGATGCAATAGCGCTAATAGCGCGCTCCCCGAACGCAGCCAATATATGTCAAACCGTGATCAGGTCGCTGGGTGTAAACGTAGCCAATAATGATAATATTCGAGAACTTTTATTATAATGTGAATAAGAACTATTTTATTATATAGTAAAAGTTTCTTTACAAATAATTTTTAGAATTGTAGTAAACCACTGTAATAAACACTTGTAGTAAAGAAGATGTGTTTTGAAATTTTTAATCTCTCGATAATGATACGACATAACATTTCTTCTCGATAAAGGTAAAAAAAACCTAATATCAAAAAAAATTACAGACGTCACACTGTGATAATCCGATAAGGACAATTAAAAATAGTGAAGTTTGATAACTGCAACTATTTTTTTCTCAGTATAAGGTTATATTTACTAATATTATAGCAATAATAACTATAAAATAGTAACCCCTACATTAAGGAGGTTCTACAGATAATGGATGTATCTAAAAATTGGAAAAAACTTTATGGACGTATAAATTGAGATGCGAAAAAAGTGCTCGAAAAATTTTAGCATCGGTTACCGTGTAAAAATTTGCAAAAATGAATTTTGAAATCACAGTTTTTAACATAAGCTACATATGGCAGAGGGGCTCTTGGAAACAGGAAACGAGATATTAATTATATAAAGGCGACCTACCAAAGATTCAAAAAACGGAGCTCTTATAGATCTTAATCTAACCTTTTCAGAAATATCGAGAAAAACAAGGGTTATCGCGTAAAATTTTGTGATATTGGCTATTGAAATAGGCCATATCACAGTTCACGTAGCGTGCTTCGAATAACAAGGGAGATTTGGCAATGTCGCAGCGACTGCACCCGCGCGAAAAGTGTACAGCCAGTACAGCGTACAGCACCACAGTATGACAGCACCTCAAACTTAAGCACCTAACGTTTACGAGCGCTTACGGAGAAGTACTCGCTCTAGAATTATGTGAAATTGTGAAATAACCACGGTCATATGAGCAGAACTGTCAAGTTCGCGACGTTACCACATTTTCTTCCATTATAAGCCGCCAGAGTCAAAGGAGCACTTACACGATATTTTTAATTATTCCTCGCTTCGACTAATATGGGTATGATATAAGCTCTAACGTCATCAAAATTCACGAAAATATTTTATGAATACTTAGAATCGACGAATTTGAAGATTTTTTCTTCATCTCTCAACTGACTAGAGAGTACCTGTAGAACCTCCTTAAAAGGAGCATGTGCAATTTAGAGCTCCTACATTAAATTGTTTTACAGGTTTTTTTATTTAAATAGAGTTATATAAGATAAGAAGAAGAGAAAAGGAGGGGAGCGAACATACAAGATGTCTTGAACTAAATACTATTTTAAAATACATTATTTGTAATTCTGACACTTTTATGTACAATACATTGAAGAAATAAAAATTAATTACGTTTTCCTTACTACACATTTTCTAACTTTACAAGACATTTGTAGCACAATTAATATCGCAGTACATAAATATTTTATTATATACATTGGACTAGATGCATGTAACATTATATATATTTATATATATATATATATGTGTGTGTGTGTGTATGTATATTAATAGTTATAATAAATTAATAGCACGAAAATGTACAATAATGTATTGTGATTATTCTATAGAAAAATAGCTGGACATAATTTTTATATGTTTATACAGTATCTAATACGAAAAACTTGTAAAATATAAAGACATTTTTAGACATATAAGATAAATTACATATTTATAATTAAACTGAAGTATGAAATTAAAAGAACGACAACATTTTATTCTCTATTATTTTCTATTCCTTTCGTAAACTTAATGATCAAATAAATATTGAAATAAAATTACACTTACTATTCTTCTGACAATTACATCCGCGCGA
>NW_020217349.1:0-4873 GCF_003070985.1 Temnothorax curvispinosus | reverse complement strand
CGAACAACGGCGCTTGGTCGCCCAACGGAGGCGCGAGACGTTTTCTAAATCATCTAATGCAATTTCATAACCTTTACGGATTCCATAGGATTGGATGGAATTGAAATTTTTCTTTTTTGGATTCCATGGGATTGGACCATCTCATTTCGAATCCCATCTAATTTTATCTAATTCCGCCAAAAAAGGGATTCAAAAGTATTAAAAAATTTCAATATCTTTTAATCCTTTTGCGTTTGCTGGGATAACGTTAAGATGCGTAATGTATAAATTCGGAAATAGTTAAACGGATTTTTTATGTAAAAAGCGAATACCATCAACTTGTAAAAAGATACCAAAAACCTAAATCCAATATATGACAAAGTCATCTCTTGTATATAAACCCGCTATATTTACTCTTTTAACCTTATAACAATGTACATTTATTAATCTTGTCAGTTGCTTGCTCGCTCCCGACCGTTCGTCACCTTCCAGCGGTGTGGCTCCGTTTAACTATTTCCGAATTTATACATTACGCATCTTAACGTTATGAAATTCACATCAAGACGCTCTACGATACCGAACATGTAATTACTCATCACTCTATACTTTTTAATTGTTAATTTTACTCTTTAACTACCACTAATGGAGAGGTTTTTATAGCTTTTGACATATGACTTTTTCGGTAAAAATCGTATTCCTGATATGTTTACGCGAGAGCTATGGTTCCATGCCAGTTTATAGGTAGGACATTTAATTGTTTCCGTTATATTTTTGTTATAATTCTAACTAATTCCGGCGTTACCAAATTTTTTGTTACAAGACACTTAAGAAGGACCCAAAACCCCCGGGTCGAAACGTCGTGATTAAGCGTTATTATTGTTTCTCGCCAATTACGTCGATTGAATAAAGAGTCCTGGTTTTAATTATTTTGTTGGCGGATTAATTTTTATTTTAAAAAAATATATGATTATATCTATCTCTTATACATTTTAATATCACAGCATATTATATAATATGATAATAAACTTTAGTCACATGAAAAAACAAAATTAAAATTAATAATGTTGTATAGTACAAAGCATATTACAATGCATTATATATAACTAAAATCTTTTTTATATTCTGTAGTATTACTGTGAGGAAAAATAAAAATATTACTTCTCATAATCGCATAAAACGCAATACTACATTTGTCAATTCTTTTTTAATGACATTATAGGCTACTATGATGAATAATCATCTGAATCTTTGACATAAGGAACTAGTTTTTTATTATTAATATCGGGAAGATGCTTGTTACTGTCATTTTCCACATCAGTTAAAGAAGTTTCACTTTGTTCACCACTTTCATTCAAAATAGAGGTTTCTTCCGTTTCAGACATGTTCATGAAGATCTGGGTTTCTTTCATTCTGTTGCTTTGCTTCCCATCTGTCAAGAATAAAAAGAAATTAGAATTAACATAAACAAAAAACGAGATTAATACAGTAAGTTACTTATGTTTTAGCTCGGCCAATTGACTGACGAAGAAACTCTTTGATACCTGTAATAACATCTTTAGTAGCATCAGGTGCAACCACTGTATCTATATGTTTAGTATGCCTAGTTGCACCTACACAGATAAGAATAAACATAATCAAAAAAGAAAAAACGATGAGCTATCACTATCTTAAAAGTTTGCCTTACAAAACATACAGCTGTATACATAAGATTTGGTAATCACGATGCTCTTAATGACACAAAGTAAAAATTATAAATAATAAAATAACTTGCAAGCTTACAAATGACGGCAGTCAGCAATCCATTAAAAAGACAAAATTGTCGTTTGCCTTTCCCCCCTTTCCAACTGTATTTTGTTGTAAGAGTGCAATGGATGATTCTTCCCATGATTGCCATCGTGATTTTTTTGGAATTTTTTCCACCTATTGTAGATAGATGCAAAATCTGAAAAAAGGGAGAGTGTGAAAACAATATTAGTTAAATGTACAGAGTATTAAAAATCAGAAATATGTAATTAATTACACAGTAAATTGTACAATAAACCACACGAATTAGCATTTAGAATAAAATGCTTATACATATTTTAAAACACATGAGGGAATTAAACACAAAGTAGCAGAATTTTACTTCTATAATATTTTTAATAATATTTTTTGTTTTGTGAATAAGAAATTCCATATATGAGATACACACACACACACGCACAGATATATATATATATATATATATATATATATGTATATGTATATATATTTCTTTTGTTAATACTCACCACTTTACTTCTGTAAGCTTTGTCAGTTTTCAACTTGTTGTCAAATTCTGCTAAAGACTGCACATCATTAATACATTTAAGAACGTCAACATGAAATTGATTGTGTAAAGAATGTGATAGAAATTTCTTTCAATGAGATGCATTTTCAAGCAATTCCGATATAACAATATAAAAATAGGTAATTGCATTACAATTATGGCTCGTCTACAATAGCCGTAAAAGTATGCATGGCAGTAAAACGTGAGTAGTATAAGCTATTGACCAACCACAGTCGATTATTCTTGAATTGTAAAAATCCCATTAGTCAACAGCTTACGTCTTACTGCATTATACTGTTGCGGCTATTGTAGACGAGCCATTAAGTTTAGGTTATGTTAGGTTAGCTTTTATCAACAAACCAATAAACGATAAGATTTTAATATTCACGATATATTGATAACTAGTAAAGAATTTTGTTTCATTACGGCTATATTTTTTTATATTTTAGACTTTCACGATGTAGTAAGATGCTTAATCTGATGTCATGTTTTTCATAGGCGGAACGTCGGAATTAAATTCATGAAGAACGCGGCAGCATCTTGGAAGCCAGATCAGGCTATAGTTTTATATACCACAATTTATTATTTTGTAAATTACGCAGTAATACTTACATCAATTGTAATATAGAAAGTCGATGATATAGGGAGTCTGATGCACGAATATTGCCGACTTGACTGTTGAAACGTGACTAGGACTAGCGAAAACGGACAGCATTGGCACATGGACACACATGGGGTGCGTTTCGATATTCACTGTAAGTACTGACGATATGACGTCATTGAGTAGAACTGCAGGAGCGTTTCTATATTGCTGCTGTTACTTTCAGGCTGGAATAACGGCCACGACGACCACAGTACTGTCAGTACTGCCAGTGAATGTCGAAACGCACCCGTATACGAAAGAAATATAACCTATCTTAACCTATCTTACAATTAGACACAACGTGACACGACGATAAGAGTACCTATTCTAAATATATAAAAAAGAATCTTGTACTTAAACAATAATGTTGCAAAAGTCATGTCTATAAAATAAATAACAGTTTTCAGAATTATAAAAATATCGAAATTATTTATTGTTGAGGATAGAAACCAAATTCCGTTGCGAGAGAGGAATTGTTGGGCGCCGTATCTTTGCCAACGGCCCTGATCGCGAAGTGAGGCGAAAAGAAAGGGCCATTACCGAGATATCGAACACGGCCCTGCCATGGAGCGTCGCCCAATAATCCTTCGTTCCCGTTCAATTTGTGCGAACTTATGCGAGTCATGCGCACGCGTTTACGCGCTTTCGTGCAATACGCGACGCGGTTCGATCACGGATCGATATGATTCGTCCTCCCTGTAACGCACCCGGCTCCCCCGCCGAGCCACCCTCATGTCGGAACACGACCGTCCGCCGGTAGGCAGAATAGTAGTAGCACTCGCGCCGAAAAGTCGAAAACCGTTCGCCGCGATCCGCACTCTCGATCGATTGCCGCGCGAGACGGAGGTCATACGCTCCACCAGCCGTCTTCAACGGGGAAGTGGACGACCTCAGTGAGCGAGAACGCGATTCTCCTCACCGACTTGGTGCACAAAAGGCTTAACTTCTGTGCGGGACTCGTCGCTCTCGGAGCCGTCCCCCAGCGAAACGTTAAAAGCGTCGCACGTGATACTCCACTTAGTGAGATCACGCATCGCACACTGTATCATTAAAAGCGTCGCACGTGATACTCCGCTTAGTGAGATCACGCATCGCACACTGTATCGTTAAAAGACAACTGTGCTTAATTGTGCTGTGATTAAAGATATTAACCAAAGAAACGGCGGTAATCATTTGCAAACTCCTCGCCGATCAGAGATACGCTTCGCGCCCTTGTCAGGGCGCAATCCGGCAAACCTTCGTGTCCCAAGGCTCCCTTGGCCGGGCACGAAACATTTTGTCTTTATTATTATATTAATTATATTAATTTAGTAGTAGTAGTAGTAATCTTTTCGGGCTTTTTCCGCATCTTCGTAACTAACGATTATTGTATATTTCTCGTTGTTGCCTTCCAGGTCCACAAGGACCAAACCTATGTGAACCTGGCACCCGACTTCCGAAAAATTAATTTTTTTACAGAAAACGTTAGCATTTTGTTTGTAGTTGTTTGTAGTAACAAAAATTTCGTTTGTAGTTTAATACATTAAAAATGATAAAAATTAAAAAAATTACTCGCACCCCACTTTGAGATATCTCAAATCCGTTTGCGCCATCTTCTTTAGAATCATTTGTAGTTGTTTGCAGTGCTTTTCTTTTTGTTTATAGTTGCACCATTCAAAAGTTATTATATTTTTGCAATAAACAAAAAGAGTAACTTTGCCAATTTTGGAGATATCTCAAATCCGCTTGCGCCGCCATCTTCTTCAGAATCATTTGTAGTGCTTTTCTTTTTATTGTTTATAGTTGCACCATTCAAAAGTTATTATATTTTTGCAATAAACAAAAAGAGTAACTTTACCAATTTTGGAGATATCTCAAATCCGCTTGCGCCATCTTTTTCAGAATCATTTGTAGTTGTTTGTAGTGCTTTTCTTTTTGTTTATAGTTGCACCATTCAAAAGTTA
>NW_020217348.1:0-7324 GCF_003070985.1 Temnothorax curvispinosus | reverse complement strand
ATTGGGAGACGTCCGGGAACTTGTGATTACTGCATCCGGACGCCCCCCCGACGCCTGGCCCAATTGGGCCTTCACCTAAGAGCTAAGCTCTCGACTCATATGAGCCAGATATCTAATGTGTGACGGAGTGGGGACACCAGCCACCCCGTCACTCCTCCCGTTGTTTTATGGGAGGTGGTTCGACGCCCCGTTCTCCCGCCGGGACGCCGAACCTTCCGTCCTCCGGGGCATCCCCCCCGTCGGGGAGGATCCCCGGAGGTACAGCACTGTCACGTGCCGCTTGTTTTATAGCGGCGCTGAACCGCGGGTTGTTAATACCCGCGGTTGGATGGACTTGTCCAGTGGTGACCCGTCCAGCAATCTATTATTGCGAGAGATCCGCCGCCTGGGGGGGGTTTATCTCCCCCCGGCGGATTCTCTCGGCTTCCTCCTTGGAGGCCATCACCCTGCCGCAAAACTGGGTGAAGGCCCCCCATTTCTCTTCCCTCTCGACGATTGCCGCCACAATCGCCGAGAGGGAGAGATCCGGCCCGATAGCTTCTATCAGGACACGGCGCAGCCCCGCCCACGCAGGGCAGTATTGCAGCGTATGCTGCGCCGTGTCCCTATCCTCGTCGCAGTGGTGGCAACGGGTCGTGGCCTCCTTGCCTATGCGGTGCAGATACACCCCGAAACAACCATGTCCTGTTAGTATCTGCACCGCGTGGAACGTTACACCGTATCTCCGACTGGCTAACCATTCGGGTAGCCAGGGTCGGATGGCGTCGACGGTCCTTTGGCCGAACTCGGCGTTGATGAGCGACGCCCCCCAACGCTCGACCATGGCCGTCCTTTCCTGGAGCCTAATCGCGGCGCGAATCCTCGGCGTGATCCGGACCCCCCTGGCCTGCAACTCGTGCGTGCGCCGATAGACTTCGGCGCACTGTTGAGCCGCGAGTTCTAAGGGCGGGAGCCCCGCCAAGGCCGTCGCCGCCGCGTACGAGACCGTGCAGTACGCTCGTGACACTCTAAGGGCAATGGTCCGCTGCATCTGACGCAGCTGCGTCCGCAAGCGGACCGAGCCCTTCACCGCTTGCACCCAGACAGGGGCACCATACAGTGCCACGGCGTGCACGGTCGTCGAGTATAGACGGCGAGCATGTCCGCTCGCCCCCCCCCCCAGATTCGGCATAAGCCTGGCTAGGCTGTTCGCCGTAGTCTTGACTTTGGGGGTCAGGCGGGCGAAATGCCCGCCAAAGCTCCAGGTGCCATTCAACCAGAGGCCCAAGACTTTCATCTCGGCCCCCACGGAGACACGGGTTCCCTCGATCTCGATGTGGGCTGGGGGCGGCTTCCCCCTCCTCTTGCCGTAGAAGAACACTATCTGTGTCTTTTGGGGAGCCACCCTCAGCCCTGCCTCCTTCATCGCTGCCACGACCATCCCCACTGCGACTTTCGTCTTCGCGATTGCCTCCTCCCACGTGTCGCCCTCGACTCCCAGGAAGGTGTCATCTGCAAAGCCGTTAAGCCAGCAGCCTGGGAAGAGAGCGACTCGGAGTACATAGTCGTACCCCAAGTTCCACAGGAGTGGTCCTAGAACCGACCCCTGCGGAACCCCCCGCACGACCAGCCTGACCTGAACGACGCCGTCTTGGTCGACGTAGGCCAACCGCCTGTCCCGGAGGTAGTCAAAAAGTACCGCTATTATGTAAGGGGGAACGTTGTGATAAATCAACGCCCCCCTTATCACCGGCCATGGCAGGGTGTTAAATGCATTGGCAATGTCGAAACTGGTGCCAAGCACCACCCTGCCAGCCTCCGCCGCGGCCTTTGAGAGGGCCTCGATCCGCTTGATTGCGTCGATCGTCGACCTGCCCTCTCGAAAGCCGTATTGGGCCTGAGACAAATCAGGCCCCCTCCGGGACAAATGCTGGGCGATTCGGTCGGCAATTATCCGCTCGAAGAGCTTGCCGACCTCGTCCAGCAGGCAGATTGGCCTGTATGCCGACGGCTGGTCGGCGGGCTTCCCCGGTTTGGGGAAGAGGACCAATCGCGAAACCTTCCAGGCGCGGGGAAACCGGCCCGTCCTGAGGCACTCGGTGTATAGGCGCCTCAGGTGTTCGGCCAGTTCCCCCGTGGCCAAGGACCACGCTGTGCCAGGAACTCCATCCGGACCGGGGGCCTTTCCGGCTTTCAGCCGTTTGGCCGCCTTTTTCATCTCGCCCATGGCCACCTCGAGTTCCTCGTCCCACTCCACCACAGGGGGAGCGGGACCGCCGCCCGTCCTCTCCCCGGGGTCGTCGGGAAAGAGAGCGTCAACGACTTCCTCCAAGAACTCGGGTGCCATGGACTCCGTTACTGGGGGCGCCCAGGTCCTCAGTTTGTTGAGGACTATACGATAGGGGCGCCCCCACGGATCCCGGTCCAGATCTAACAGGAGCTCCTGCCAGGCCCTGTCCTTGGCCCGTCTAATCGCCTGGGAATAGAGCCGCATGGCGGAGCGATACTCTATTCCCGCCTCTTCCATACGCCTCGGTTGCGTGTCTTGCGTCCGTCTGGCACGCAACCATTCGCGTCTTGCGTGGACGGAGGAGCGCCTGAGTTCCGCGATCTCCTCCGTCCACCAATAAGCCGCTTTGCGCGGACGAGGCCGGGATCGGGGCATGCTCGCGTCGCACGCGTCTTTCATGATTGCCCCGATCCTTGCGGCTATCTCATCCACGTTCTTCTCCTCGACGTTGACGAAGAAGTCGTCTACCCACAGCGAAGTATTGACGGAGGCCCTCAGCATGTCTCCATCAATCTTCCTGTGGGCCCACCTCGGGAAGCGGTTCTCCGCCTCTATGCGGCGGGCCCGGACCTCCGGGAGGGCGACCGGGAGACTCATCTCCACGAACAAATGGTCGGAGAGCGTTTCAATCTCCTCGACCCTGCGTGCAATGGCGGGGGACGCCCACGTGAGATCCACTATGGAGCCCCCGCGATGCCTCACGCAGGTCTGGACCGTGCCTCTGTTGAGAACGGTCAGTCCCAGGCCCGCCGCCCAATTCTCTAGGATCCCGCCCCGCGCGTCCGTGACCGGGGAGCCCCACAACGCCGATTTGGCGTTGAAATCCCCGGCCACCAGGACTTGCTGCGCGGGCAGGATCCCTGTCAGACTCGCCTTTAGGTTTGCGAGTGTCCCCTCGAATGTGGCTACATTCACGTTGGGGGAAATATATACCCCCACAACGTGGACTCGACCCCATTTGACGATGACAAACCCGTCACCTGCCCCCACTCGGGAACAGGCAACAGGCTCGTCCGTCTGCCTCCATGTTATTGCGACCAAGCCGCACCGGCTACCCGCCCATAGAGAATGATCGGGCGGCACCCAGTACGGCTCGGCCGCCACTCCTAGGCCACACCCGCGCTCCGCCATCGTGTGGAGAAACACATCTTGGGAAGCGCGGGCGTGGTTCAAGTTTGCCTGTAACAGGCGTTGGAGGGGCATTACCGGGTCTCTGATCCAGAGCTCCCCCCCTCTGTTCCTCCCGTTCCTGTCTCTGCAGGTGACGATATCGGCGGTACGGTCGCCGACTGGTCCGTACTCACGGATGGACCAGTCGGGGTTGGCGCCGGTAGCTGGGGCATCGCCTCTAGCGCCACCACCGGATCTCCCTCCCTCAGCGTCAGCTCTTGGACTTGCTCCGTCTCCTCCGTCGAACCGTTCACAGCGGCATCGGCACCACCATCATACCGCTGCCGCTGTTGTTGGCTGAGGCAGGGGATGTTCCTGCCACTCCTGCTCATCCGACGGTAATTTCCCCTTATTCTGTCTCTTACGTTGAGGCTGGGGTTTTTCCTCCTCCTTTCCCCCGTTTTTGTTGTTCTCCGTTGTGGCGGACCTCTTAATGGGGAGTTTTCCCAACGGGATGTTTACGTTCTCAACCCCAGTTATTCTTAACTGCGGACGGGACTGTTCGGGCTCATTGTCCACGTCCATCATTCTCTCCCCTTGTTTCCTAGCGGGGGCAGCTGCTCCCGCTCCTGTGCCGACCTTCTTGCCCGGCTTGACCTTACGTTTGGCCGAGGGGCAAGCTTTCCCGCCCGCCCGGTGGCCCGCCGGGACCCCGCGATCGGCAGACCGGGCACTTCAACGCGGCATCGCAGTATTTGGCCACATGTCCCTCGTCTCCGCACCTGTAGCACCTCGTGCTACGATCGGCGGTACTGGTGCACTGTGAGCGTATGTGGCCTCTCTCCAGGCATTTGAAGCACTGGAGGGGCCTGCTCTCCAGCACCTGCACCCTGACCACGAACCAGCCTACTCGCAGTTTGCCACCCAGCCTCTGGATGGCGTTGATTGCTGCGAGTGGACAACGAACCCAAGCTGTGAACAGCCCGTTCGTTCCTCTACGCCGGGGGCCGATCTGTACCTGTGTGATCGCGCAACCCCCAGCCTCCGCTATCACGGAGGCTAGTTCATCCTCCGCGATAGAATCCTCCGGGTCAAGGACCCTGGCTTCCCCGGTCTTAATTGGCCTGGAGACCTTGACGCCGGGGCGTCCCTCGAAGAGACGGGCAAGGTGATCGGCCAACAAATCAGCCTTGCTCGCGCCGTCCCGTCCCGGCACTTCTATGATGAGGGCTCCTGTTTGTGCCTTCTTAGGCCGGAGACCCTCCGTGATTCCCAACTCCGTAGGATTGATGTGGGCTCTGGCCTCCTTCATGAGCTCTTCATACTTCTCGTCCAAGCTCGTGAGTGTTACCGCGGCGGATCGCGGTAACCTCTTCCTTCTCCCGGCTCCGGCGGCACCGTTGCTGGCCTTGACACCCTGTGCTTGTTTAGCGGGCTGTTTGGGTGCCGCTCCCTTGGGCACAGGTGTACCCCTGGTTTGGACTTTTTCACCCTTGCCCTTGGCCTTCTTCGTCGTTTGGCCTTGCGGCTCCTGTTGTTGTTGCCGCTGCTGCTTCCCTTTCTTATACCCTTTGCCCTTGTTAGACACCAGCGTCCAGGCCTCAGAGTGGTCTGTTGCCCTGCTGGTGCGGTTGATTGGGGCATTGGGTTTCTGGGTAGGGGCAGTCTTCGTCGTCTGTTTAGCCTTGGCGGTGACGGCGGTAGCGGCAATTGCCGCCCCTCCGGCTGGCGCCTTGGCCCCGGCGTTTGCTCCTTTTTTCACAATTCCAGCGAACGTGGTTTTGGGGGGAAGGGTTTGGCTCTTGTTTCCTGTTTTCGCGTTCGTCTCCTTCCTTGATGGAAGGGTCCCCACTGTTGGAGCTCCTCTTAGCCTGGTCAGCATCTCTTCCATCTTCGCAAATTTGTCGTCCATTGCGTTGAGGACAGATCTGCAGACTCTCTCCTCTATCTGTCGTTCCAGCGTCAACCCCGACGCCTCCGCGAGTTTCACGGGCAGCGACGATGACGACGCCAAGACTGGAATCGGGGGGGATTCGTCCGTCCTGGGTGGGACCGCTGCATCTATCAGAGCGGCCTTTCCACCGAGTGTCGGCCTAATTGCCGCCGGCATTCCGTCCCTCTCCAGTTCCCTCACAATTCTCTGGCGGTTGGCTTCAGAGACCGCTTTTTCAGCTTCCTCTCGATCAGGGGGGAAGACACCGTGGTTATTCGTCTTCTTTCCTCTAGCGCCTTTATCCTTGTTGTGAGATGGTGTGAGGAGGACATCTCCCGACGCCTCCACTTCCATCTGTTCTTCCCTCCTTTTGGACAACTCCTCAAGCATCTTCCTTAGCTTGGCGTTGTCCGACTCCATCGCGGATAGTCTGGAACGGAGCTCTTCCAGCTCCACGTCCCTTTCCATTCGCTCTTGAGGAGAATTGCGACTCACCAAGTAATTTACAGCTGCCGAGATGGTGGCAGCTGCCTCGTTGAGTTGCCCTTGGTCCGCTCCCCTGAGATGTCCCGCAATCGAACTTACTTTGTCGATCTTGCGGACCGCCTCCAGGGTCCTGTTAGGGAGATCCCTGGTGGGAGCGTGTCTAAGCTCCTCCACCAGCTTGGCTTCCCGGACCCTCCTACTTCTAGATAAGTGTGCCGGCACTGTTGGGTTCTCCAGGTTCATCACCCTTCTCTGTTCGGCTTCTTCAGCCTCCTTCTCCAGCCGGGCTAGTTTCTTCCTGTATTCTCCCGTGGTTTCGGGCCTGTCCCTCTTGCTCACGGTGGACCCTTCCGATTCGGCCGAGGCCATGACCTCATCTTTATCTTTGTCTTCCCCGTCCGAAATCTCATTCAATGAATCCTTGGACTGCACCCTGGACAGGCAGACTCTAGGCTGCGTTAAATACGCCAAAGCTCGTTCCTTCAGAGCATTAAGGTCTGTCACTTTCCCTGTGGAGGGGATGGAGAAGAGTGCCTTCTCGTCACCGCTCAGGGGGGCGTCAGATCCAACCCGCGCCCGCGACAGTGACCGCGAGGTCCTGTCGCTCACACTGGCCGGTCCTCGGGCGGACTTCTTAACGGTCCTCGGAGGCCTGGGCCTACGTATTTCCTTCTGTCCCTCGTCCTCGGTGTTGGTTTCACCGTCCTGTGAGGGTTCCTGCTTGGCCTTCGTCCGAGCGTTGGCCTGGCCTCTCACCTTCCCCTTGATGTTGCGCTTAGTGTTGCGCTTGGGAGCAGCGGAGTTTCCTCCGGCTCCCGACTTTTCTCTGCTATCGGCGGTAGCTCGTTCCGCTCCAGGACCCGCCGTCAACCCTGGAGTTAGTCTTGGAGTTAGCCCGTTGTTTGATGACGACGGAGAGAGACCGGGACGATATCCCTCATCCGCCGGGCCCTGGGGGTCCGAATCCCCTGGGCCAGTAATCGTTAAATCCTTAGAAAACATTTCCCATTTAAATTTGGTTTGTTTGGTTTGGTTTGTTTTCGGGGTGTCCTTCCCCTAGGCTGGTTGGCATTACCCGCCTCACGAGCCCAGCCCGCCCGAGCCCTCGGGTATCCCCGGGTTCGCCATACCCGTATCGAGAGCGCTCCCAAAGGCCCCGAAGGACCCCCAGAGACCGCCCCCGACCCCTGAGGCACCGTCCGCCGGTCGACGCCGACGAAAGAACCCCGCCACCCCCACCCGCACGCAACGAGGGGTGGCCGGGCGAGAGACCTCGATCCCGGCCCCGGCCGAGCACGCTCGATCCCGGTCCCCGCCACGCACGAGCAGGGGACACGGAGCGCCCGCGCCACCGCCGACCCAACGGACTCCGTACTCGTCACCGGCCCTTACGTCCGGTGACCAGACCCGCTGGCCCCGACCCCGGAATATGTCCGAGCGGCCCAGCGGGTCTCCCACCCAGGACGCCTGGCCCCGACCTCGAAAGAAGTTCGAGCGGCCCAGGCGCCCCTCCGCACTAGAGGAAC